>NW_025963365.1:0-31488 GCF_020740725.1 Corvus hawaiiensis | reverse complement strand
ACGATTCTGCCTCGCCCATTCCCCTTTTAGCCTCCCCCCTACGGCCCCTAGAGCCCCGGCAAGCCCCACCCCCTTTAGCCCCGCCCCTTCCGGCTTTAGCCCCGCCCCTTCCGGCTTTAGCCCCGCCCACTCCGCCCTTAGCCCCGCCCACCCCGCCCATTCCCCCTTTAGCCACGCCCATTCCGCCTTCAGCCACGGCCTTTCCCCCTTTAGCCCTGCCCATACAGGATTCTGCCTCGCCCATTCCTCTTTTAGCCTCTCCCCTACGGCCCCTAGAGCCCCGGCAAGCCCCCCCCTTTAGCCCCGCCCCTTCCGGCTTTAGCCCCGCCCACTCCGCCCTTAGCCCGCCCACCCCGCCCTTGGCCCCGCCCATTCCCCCTTTAGCCACGCCCATTCCGCCTTCAGCCACAGCCTTTCCCCCTTTAGCCCTGCCCATACACGATTCTGCCTCGCCCATTCCCCTTTTAGCCTCCCCCCTACGGCCCCTAGAGCCCCGGCAAGCCCCCCCCTTAGCCCCGCCCCTTCCGGCTTTAGCCCCGCCCACTCCGGCTTTAGCCCCGCCCACTCCGCCCTTAGCCCCGCCCACCCCGCCCTTGGCCCCGCCCATTCCCCCTTTAGCCACGCCCATTCCGCCTTCAGCCACGGCCTTTCCCCCTTTAGCCCTGCCCATACACGATTCTGCCTCGCCCATTCCCCTTTTAGCCTCCCCCCTACGGCCCCTAGAGCCCCGGCAAGCCCCCCCCCCCTTAGCCCCGCCCTTCCGGCTTTAGCCCCGCCCCTTCCGGCTTTAGCCCCGCCCACTCCGCCCTTAGCCCCGCCCACCCCGCCCTTGGCCCCGCCCATTCCCCCTTTAGCCACGCCCATTCCGCCTACAGCCACGGCCTTTCCCCCTTTAGCCCTGCCCATACACGATTCTGCCTTGCCCATTCCCCTTTTAGCCTCCCCCCTACGGCCCCTAGAGCCCCGGCAAGCCCCCCCTTTAGCCCCGCCCCTTCCGGCTTTAGCCCCGCCCACTCCGCCCTTAGCCCCGCCCACTCCGCCCTTAGCCCCGCCCACCCCGCCCTTGGCCCCGCCCATTCCCCCTTTAGCCACGCCCATTCCGCCTTCAGCCACGGCCTTTCCCCCTTTAGCCCTGCCCATACACCATTCTGCCTCGCCCATTCCCCTTTCAGCCTCCCCCCTACGGCCCCTAGAGCCCCGGCAAGCCCCCCCCCTTTAGCCCCGCCCCTTCCGGCTTTAGCCCCGCCCACTCCGCCCTTAGCCCGCCCACCCCGCCCTTGGCCCCGCCCATTCCCCCTTTAGCCACGCCCATTCCGCCTTCAGCCACGGCCTTTCCCCCTTTAGCCCTGCCCATACACGATTCTGCCTCGCCCATTCCCCTTTTAGCCTCCCCCCTACGGCCCCTAGAGCCCCGGCAAGGGCCTCCCCCCTTTAGCCCCGCCCCTTCCGGTTTTAGCCCCGCCCACTCCGCCCTTAGCCCCGCCCACTCCGCCCTTAGCCCCGCCCACCCCGCCCTTGGCCCCGCCCATTCCCCTTTAGCCACGCCCATTCCGCCTACAGCCACGGCCTTTCCCCCTTTAGCCCTGCCCATACACGATTCTGCCTTGCCCATTCCCCTTTTAGCCTCCCCCCTACGGCCCCTAGAGCCCCGCAAGCCCCCCCTTTAGCCCCGCCCCTTCCGGCTTTAGCCCCGCCCACTCCGCCCTTAGCCCCGCCCACTCCGCCCTTAGCCCCGCCCACCCCGCCCATTCCCCCTTTAGCCACGCCCATTCCGCCTTCAGCCACGGCCTTTCCCCCTTTAGCCCTGCCCATACACGATTCTGCCTCGCCCATTCCCCTTTTAGCCTCCCCCCTACGGCCCGTAGAGGCCCCGGCAAGCCCCCCCCCTTTAGCCCCGCCGCTTCCGGCTTTAGCCCCGCCCCTTCCGGTTTTAGCCCCGCCCACCCCGCCCTTGGCCACCCCGCCCATTCCCCCTTTAGCCACGCCCATTCCGCCTTCAGCCACGGCCTTTCCCCCTTTAGCCCTGCCCATACACGATTCTGCCTCGCCCATTCCCCTTTCAGCCTCCCCCCTACGGCCCCTAGAGCCCCGGCAAGCCCCCCCCTTTAGCCCCGCCCCTTCCGGCTTTAGCCCCGCCCACTCCGCCCTTGGCCCCGCCCATTCCCCCTTTAGCCACGCCCATTCCGCCTTCAGCCACGGCCTTTCCCCCTTTAGCCCTGCCCATACACGATTCTGCCTCGCCCATTCCCCTTTTAGCCTCTCCCCTACGGCCCCTAGAGCCCCGGCAAGCCCCCCCTTTAGCCCCGCCCCTTCCGCCTTTAGCCCCGCCCACTCCGCCCTTAGCCCCGCCCACCCCGCCCTTGGCCCCGCCCATTCCCCCTTTAGCCACGCCCATTCCGCCTTCAGCCACGGCCTTTCCCCCTTTAGCCCTGCCCATACACCATTCTGCCTCGCCCATTCCCCTTTTAGCCTAACCCCTACGGCCCCTAGAGCCCCGGCAAGCCCCCCCCCTTAGCCCCGCCCCTTCCGGCTTTAGCCCCGCCCCTTCCGGTTTTAGCCCCGCCCACTCCGCCCTTAGCCCCGCCCACCCCGCCCTTGGACCCGCCCATTCCCCCTTTAGCCACGCCCATTCCGCCTACAGCCACGGCCTTTCCCCCTTTAGCCCTGCCCATACACGATTCTGCCTCGCCCATTCCCCTTTTAGCCTCCCCCCTACGGCCCCTAGAGCCCCGGCAAGCCCCCCCCTTTAGCCCCGCCCCTTCCGGCTTTAGCCCCGCCCACTCCGCCCTTAGCCCCGCCCACCCCGCCCTTGGCCCCGCCCATTCCCCCTTTAGCCACGCCCATTCCGCCTTCAGCCACGGCCTTTCCCCCTTTAGCCCTGCCCATACACGATTCTGCCTTGCCCATTCCCCTTTTAGCCTCCCCCCTACGGCCCCTAGAGCCCCGCAAGCCCCCCCCCTTTAGCCCCGCCCCTTCCGGCTTTAGCCCCGCCCACTCCGCCCTTAGCCCCGCCCACTCCGCCCTTAGCCCCGCCCACCCCGCCCTTGGCCCCGCCCATTCTCCCTTTAGCCACGCCCATTCCGCCTTCAGCCACGGCCTTTCCCCCTTTAGCCCTGCCCATACACCATTCTGCCTCGCCCATTCCCCTTTCAGCCTCCCCCCTACGGCCCCTAGAGCCCCGGCAAGCCCCCCCTTTAGCCCCGCCCCTTCCGGCTTTAGCCCCGCCCACTCCGCCCTTAGCCCCGCCCACCCCGCCCTTGGCCCCGCCCATTCCCCTTTAGCCACGCCCATTCCGCCTTCAGCCACGGCCTTTCCCCTTTAGCCCTGCCCATACACGATTCTGCCTCGCCCATTCCCCTTTTAGCCTCCCCCCTACGGCCCCTAGAGCCCCGGGAAGCCCCCCCAGCCCCGCCCCTTCCGCTTTAGCCCCGCCCCTTCCGGCTTTAGCCCCGCCCACTCCGCCCTTGGCCCCGCCCACCCCGCCCTTGGCCCCCGCCCACCCCGCCCTTGGCCCCGCCCATTCCCCCTTTAGCCACGCCCATTCCGCCTTCAGCCACGGCCTTTCCCCCTTTAGCCCTGCCCATACACGATTCTGCCTCGCCCATTCCCCTTTTAGCCTCCCCCCTACGGCCCCTAGAGCCCCGGCAAGCCCCCCCCTTTAGCCCCGCCCCTTCCGGCTTTAGCCCCGCCCCTTCCGGCTTTAGCCCCGCCCACTCCGCCCTTAGCCCCGCCCACCCCGCCTTGGCCCCGCCCATTCCCCCTTTAGCCACGCCCATTCCGCCTTCAGCCACGGCCTTTCCCCCTTTAGCCCTGCCCATACACGATTCTGCCTCGCCCATTCCCCTTTTAGCCTCCCCCCTACGGCCCCTAGAGCCCCGGCAAGCCCCCCCCTTTAGCCCCGCCCCTTCCTGCTTTAGCCCCGCCCCTTCCGGCTTTAGCCCCGCCCACTCCGCCCGTAGCCCCGCCCACCGCGCCCTTGGCCCCGCCCATTTTCCCTTTAGCCACGCCCATTCCGCCTTCAGCCACGGCCTTTCCCCTTTAGCCCTGCCCATACACGATTCTGCCTCGCCCATTCCCCTTTTAGCCTCCCCCTACGGCCCCTCGAGCCCCGGCAAGCCCCCCCCTTTAGCCCCGCCCCTTCCGGCTTTAGCCCCGCCCACTCCGCCCTTAGCCCCGCCCACCCCGCACTTGGCCCCGCCCATTCCCCTTTTAGCCACGCCCGTTCCGCCTTCAGCCACGGCCTTTCCCCCTTTAGTCCTGCCCATACACGATTCTGCCTCGCCCATTCCCCTTTTAGCCTCCCCCCTACGGCCCCTAGAGCCCCGGCAAGACCCCCCCTTTAGCCCCGCCCCTTCCGGCTTTAGCCCCGCCCCTTCCGGCTTTAGCCCCGCCCACTCCGCCCTTAGCCCCGCCCACCCCGCTTTTAGCCCCGCCCACCCCGCCCTTGGCCCCGCCCATTCCCCCTTTAGCCACGCCCATTCCGCCTTCAGCCACGGCCTTTCTCCCTTTAGCCCTGCCCATACACGATTCTGCCTCGCCCATTCCCCTTTTAGCCTCCCCCCTACGGCCCCTAGAGCCCCGGCAAGCCCCCCCTTTAGCCCCGCCCCTTCCGGCTTTAGCCCCGCCCCTTCCGGCTTTAGCCCCGCCCACTCCGCCCTTAGCCCCGCCCACCCCGCCCATTCCCCCTTTAGCCACGCCCATTCCGCCTACAGCCACGGCCTTTCCCCCTTTAGCCCTGCCCATACACGATTCTGCCTTGCCCATTCCCCTTTTAGCCTCCCCCCTACGGCCCCTAGAGCCCCGGCAAGCCCCACCCTTTAGCCCCGCCCCTTCCGGCTTTAGCCCCGCCCACTCCGCCCTTAGCCCCGCCCACCCCGCCCTTGGCCCCGCCCATTCCCCCTTTAGCCACGCCCATTCCGCCTTCAGCCACGGCCTTTCCCCCTTTAGCCCTGCCCATACACGATTCTGCCTCGCCCATTCCCCTTTTAGCCTCCCCCTACGGCCCCTAGAGCCCCGGCAAGCCCCCCCCCTTTAGCCCCGGCAAGCCCCCCCCTTTAGCCCCGCCCCTTCCGGCTTTAGCCCCGCCCACTCCGCCCTTAGCCCCGCCCACCCCCGCCCTTGGCCCCGCCCATTCCCCCTTTAGCCACGCCCATTCCGCCTTCAGCCACGGCCTTTCCCCCTTTAGCCCTGCCCATACACGATTCTGCCTCGCCCATTCCCCTTTTAGCCTGCCCCCTACGGCCCCTAGAGCCCCGGCAAGCCCCCCCCCCCTTTAGCCCCGGCCCTTCCGGCTTTAGCCCCGCCCACTCCGCCCTTAGCCCCGCCCACCCCGCCCTTGGCCCCGCCCACCCCGCCCTTGACCCCGCCCATTCCCCCTTTAGCCACGCCCATTCCGCCTTCAGCCACGGCCTTTCCCCCTTTAGCCCTGCCCATACACGATTCTGCCTCGCCCATTCCCCTTTTAGCCTCCCCCCTACGGCCCCTAGAGCCCCGGCAAGCCCCCCCTTTAGCCCCGCCCCTTCCGGCTTTAGCCCCGCCCCTTCCGGCTTTAGCCCCGCCCACCCCGCCGTTAGCCCCGCCCACCCCGCCCTTGGCCCCGCCCATTCCCCCTTTAGCCACGCCCATTCCGCCTTCAGCCACGGCCTTTCCCCCTTTAGCCCTGCCCATACACGATTCTGCCTCGCCCATTCCCCTTTTAGCCTCCCCCCTACGGCCCCTAGAGCCCCGGCAAGCCCCCCCCTTTAGCCCCGCCCCTTCCGGCTTTAGCCCCGCCCCTTCCGGCTTTAGCCCCGCCCACTCCGCCCTTAGCCCCGCCCACCCCGCCCTTGGCCCCGCCCATTCCCCCTTTAGCCACGCCCATTCCGCCTTCAGCCACGCCCATTCCGCCTTCAGCCACGGCCTTTCCCCCTTTAGCCCTGCCCATACACGATTCTGCCTCGCCCATTCCCCTTTTAGCCTCCCCCCTATGGCCCCTAGAGCCCCGGCAAGCCCCCCCCTTTAGCCCCGCCCCTTCCGGCTTTAGCCCCGCCCACTCCGGCTTTAGCCCCGCCCACTCCGCCCTTAGCCCCGCCCACCCCGCCCTTGGCCCCGCCCATTCCCCCTTTAGCCACGCCCATTCCGCCTTCAGCCACGGCCTTTCCCCCTTTAGCCCTGCCCATACACAATTCTGCCTCGCCCATTCCCCTTTTAGCCTCCCCCCTACGGCCCCTAGAGCCCCGGCAAGCCCCCCCCTTTAGCCCCGCCCCTTCCGGCTTTAGCCCCGCCCCTTCCGGCTTTAGCCCCGCCCACTCCGCCCTTAGCCCCGGCCACCGCGCCCTTGGCCCCGCCCATTTTCCCTTTAGCCACGCCCATTCCGCCTTCAGCCACGGCCTTTCCCCCTTTAGCCCTGCCCATACACGATTCTGCCTCGCCCATTCCCCTTTTAGCCTCCCCCCTACGGCCCCTAGAGCCCCGGCAAGCCCCCCCCCTTTAGCCCCGCCCCTTCCTGCTTTAGCTCCGCCCCTTCCGGCTTTAGCCCCGCCCACTCCGCCCTTAGCCCCGCCCATTCCCCTTTAGCCACGCCCATTCCGCCTTCAGCCACGGCCTTTCCCCCTTTAGCCCTGCCCATACACGATTCTGCCTCGCCCATTCCCCTTTTAGCCTCCCCCCTACGGCCCCTAGAGCCCCGGCAAGCCCCCCCCTTTAGCCCCGCCCCTTCCGGCTTTAGCCCCGCCCCTTCCGGCTTTAGCCCCGCCCACTCCGCCCTTAGCCCCGCCCACCCCGCCCTTGGCCCCGCCCATTTTCCCTTTAGCCACGCCCATTCCGCCTTCAGCCACGGCCTTTCCCCCTTTAGCCCTGCCTATACACGATTCTGCCTCGCCCATTCCCCTTTTAGCCTCCCCCCTACGGCCCCTAGAGCCCCGGCAAGCCCCCCCCCTTTAGCCCCGCCCCTTCCTGCTTTAGCTCCGCCCCTTCCGGCTTTAGCCCCGCCCACTCCGCCCTTAGCCCCGCCCATTCCCCCTTTAGCCACGCCCATTCCGCCTTCAGCCACGGCCTTTCCCCCTTTAGCCCTGCCCATACACGATTCTGCCTCGCCCATTCCCCTTTTAGCCTCTTCCCTACGGCCCCTAGAGCCCCGGCAAGCCCCCCCCTTTAGCCCCCGCCCCTTCCGGCTTTAGCCCCGCCCACTCCGCCCTTAGCCCCGCCCACCCCGCCCTTGGCCCCGCCCATTCCCCCTTTAGCCACGCCCATTCCGCCTTCAGCCACGGCCTTTCCCCCTTTAGCCCTGCCCATACACGATTCTGCCTCGCCCATTCCCCTTTTAGCCTCCCCCCTATGGCCCCTAGAGCCCCGGCAAGCCCCCCCCTTTAGCCCCGCCCCTTCCGGCTTTAGCCCCGCCCCTTCCGGCTTTAGCCCCGCCCACTCCGCCCGTAGCCCCGCCCACCGCGCCCTTGGCCCCGCCCATTCCCCCTTTAGCCACGCCCATTCCGCCTTCAGCCACGGCCTTTCCCCCTTTAGCCCTGCCCATACACGATTCTGCCTCGCCCATTCCCCTTTTAGCCTCCCCCCTACGGCCCCTAGAGCCCCGGCAAGCCCCCCCCTTAGCCCCGCCCCTTCCGGCTTTAGCCCCGCCCACTCCGCCCTTAGCCCCGCCCACCCCGCCCTTGGCCCCGCCCATTCCCCCTTTAGCCACGCCCATTCCGCCTTCAGCCACGGCTTTCCCCCTTTAGCCCTGCCCATACACGATTCTGCCTCGCCCATTCCCCTTTGAGCCTCCCCCCTATGGCCCCTAGAGCCCCGGCAAGCCCCCCCCTTTAGCCCCGCCCCTTCCGGCTTTAGCCCCGCCCACTCCGCCCTTAGCCCCGCCCACTCCGCCCTTAGCCCCGCCCACCCCGCCCTTGGCCCCGCCCATTCCCCCTTTAGCCACGCCCATTCCGCCTTCAGCCACGGCCTTTCCCCCTTTAGCCCTGCCCATACACGATTCTGCCTCGCCCATTCCCCTTTTAGCCTGCCCCCTACGGCCCCTAGAGCCCCGGCAAGCCCCCCCCCCTTTAGCCCCGCCCCTTCCGGCTTTAGCCCCGCCCACTCCGCCCTTAGCCCCGCCCACCCCGCCCTTGGCCCCGCCCACCCCGCCCATGACCCCGCCCATTCCCCCTTTAGCCACGCCCATTCCGCCTTCAGCCACGGCCTTTCCCCCTTTAGCCCTGCCCATACACGATTCTGCCTCGCCCATTCCCCTTTTAGCCTCCCCCCTACGGCCCCTAGAGCCCCGGCAAGCCCCCCCCTTTAGCCCCGCCCCTTCCGGCTTTAGCCCCGCCCCTTCCGGCTTTAGCCCCGCCCACCCCGCCCTTGGCCCCGCCCATTCCCCCTTTAGCCACGCCCATTCCGCCTTCAGCCACTGCCTTTCCCCCTTTAGCCCTGCCCATACACGATTCTGCCTCGCCCATTCCCCTTTTAGCCTCCCCCCTACGGCCCCTAGAGCCCCGGCAAGCCCCCCCCCTTTAGCCCCGCCCCTTCCGGCTTTAGCCCCGCCCACTCCGCCCTTAGCCCCGCCCACCCCGCCCTTGGCCCCGCCCATTCCCCCTTTAGCCACGCCCATTCCGCCTTCAGCCACGGCCTTTCCCCCTTTAGCCCTGCCCATACACGATTCTGCCTCGCCCATTCCCCTTTTAGCCTCCCCCCTACGGCCCCTAGAGCCCCGGCAAGCCCCCCCCCTTTAGCCCCGCCCCTTCCGGCTTTCGCCCCGCCCCTTCCGGCTTTAGCCCCGCCCACTCCGCCGTTAGCCCCGCCCACCCCGCCCTTGGCCCCGCCCATTCCCCCTTTAGCCACGCCCATTCCGCCTTCAGCCACGGCCTTTCCCCCTTTAGCCCTGCCCATACACGATTCTGCCTCGCCCATTCCCCTTTTAGCCTCCCCCCTACGGCCCCTAGAGCCCCGGCAAGCCCCCCCCTTTAGCCCCGCCCCTTCCGGCTTTAGCCCCGCCCCTTCCGGCTTTAGCCCCGCCCACTCCGCCCTTAGCCCCGCCCACCCCGCCCTTGGCCCCGCCCATTCCCCCTTTAGCCACGCCCATTCCGCCTTCAGCCACGCCCATTCCGCCTTCAGCCACGGCCTTTCCCCCTTTAGCCCTGCCCATACACGATTCTGCCTCGCCCATTCCCCTTTTAGCCTCCCCCCTATGGCCCCTAGAGCCCCGGCAAGCCCCCCCCTTTAGCCCCGCCCCTTCCGGCTTTAGCCCCGCCCACTCCGGCTTTAGCCCCGCCCACTCCGCCCTTAGCCCCGCCCACCCCGCCCTTGGCCCCGCCCATTCCCCCTTTAGCCACGCCCATTCCGCCTTCAGCCACGGCCTTTCCCCCTTTAGCCCTGCCCATACACGATTCTGCCTCGCCCATTCCCCTTTTAGCCTCCCCCCTACGGCCCCTAGAGCCCCGGCAAGCCCCCCCCTTTAGCCCCGCCCCTTCCGGCTTTAGCCCCGCCCCTTCCGGCTTTAGCCCCGCCCACTCCGCCCTTAGCCCCGGCCACCGCGCCCTTGGCCCCGCCCATTTTCCCTTTAGCCACGCCCATTCCGCCTTCAGCCACGGCCTTTCCCCCTTTAGCCCTGCCTATACACGATTCTGCCTCGCCCATTCCCCTTTTAGCCTCCCCCCTACGGCCCCTAGAGCCCCGGCAAGCCCCCCCCCCTTTAGCCCCGCCCCTTCCTGCTTTAGCTCCGCCCCTTCCGGCTTTAGCCCCGCCCACCCCGCCCTTGGCCCCGCCCATTCCCCCTTTAGCCACGCCCATTCCGCCTTCAGCCACGGCCTTTCCCCCTTTAGCCCTGCCCATACACGATTCTGCCTCGCCCATTCCCCTTTGAGCCTCCCCCCTATGGCCCCTAGAGCCCCGGCAAGCCCCCCCCTTTAGCCCCGCCCCTTCCGGCTTTAGCCCCGCCCACTCCGCCCTTAGCCCCGCCCACTCCGCCCTTAGCCCCGCCCACCCCGCCCTTGGCCCCGCCCATTCCCCCTTTAGCCACGCCCATTCCGCCTTCAGCCACGGCCTTTCCCCCTTTAGCCCTGCCCATACACGATTCTGCCTCGCCCATTCCCCTTTTAGCCTCCCCCCTACGGCCCCTAGAGCCCCGGCAAGCCCCCCCCCTTTAGCCCCGCCCCTTCCGGCTTTAGCCCCGCCCACTCCGCCCCTAGCCCCGCCCACCCCGCCCTTGGCCCCGCCCACCCCGCCCTTGGCCCCGCCCATTCCCCCTTTAGCCACGCCCATTCCGCCTTCAGCCACGGCCTTTCTCCCTTTAGCCCTGCCCATACACGATTCTGCCTCGCCCATTCCCCTTTTAGCCTCCCCCCTACGGCCCCTAGAGCCCCGGCAAGCCCCCCCTTTAGCCCCGCCCCTTCCGGCTTTAGCCCCGCCCCTTCTGGCTTTAGCCCCGCCCACTCCGCCCTTAGCCCCGCCCACCCCGCCCTTGGCCCCGCCCATTCCCCCTTTAGCCACGCCCATTCCGCCTTCAGCCACGGCCTTTCCCCCTTTAGCCCTGCCCATACACGATTCTGCCTCGCCCATTCCCCTTTTAGCCTCCCCCCTACGGCCCCTAGAGCCCCGGCAAGCCCCCCCCCCTTTAGCCCCGGCAAGCCCCCCCCTTTAGCCCCGCCCCTTCCGGCTTTAGCCCCGCCCACTCCGCCCTTAGCCCCGCCCACCCCGCCCTTGGCCCCGCCCATTCCCCCTTTAGCCACGCCCATTCCGCCTTCAGCCACGGCCTTTCTCCCTTTAGCCCTGCCCATACACGATTCTGCCTCGCCCATTCCCCTTTTAGCCTCCCCCCTACGGCCCCTAGAGCCCCGGCAAGCCCCCCCCTTTAGCCCCGCCCCTTCCGGCTTTAGCCCCGCCCCTTCCGGCTTTAGCCCCGCCCACTCCGCCCTTAGCCCCGCCCACCCCGCCCTTGGCCCCGCCCATTCCCCCTTTAGCCACGCCCATTCCGCCTTCAGCCACGGCCTTTCCCCCTTTAGCCCTGCCCATACACGATTCTGCCTCGCCCATTCCCCTTTTAGCCTGCCCCCTACGGCCCCTAGAGCCCCGGCAAGCCCCCCCCCCCTTTAGCCCCGCCCCTTCCGGCTTTAGCCCCGCCCACTCCGCCCTTAGCCCCGCCCACCCCGCCCTTGGCCCCGCCCACCCCGCCCTTGACCCCGCCCATTCCCCCTTTAGCCACGCCCATTCCGCCTTCAGCCACGGCCTTTCCCCCTTTAGCCCTGCCCATACACGATTCTGCCTCGCCCATTCCCCTTTTAGCCTCCCCCCTACGGCCCCTAGAGCCCCGGCAAGCCCCCCCTTTAGCCCCGCCCCTTCCGGCTTTAGCCCCGCCCCTTCCGGCTTTAGCCCCGCCCACCCCGCCCTTGGCCCCGCCCATTCCCCCTTTAGCCACGCCCATTCCGCCTTCAGCCACTGCCTTTCCCCCTTTAGCCCTGCCCATACACGATTCTGCCTCGCCCATTCCCCTTTTAGCCTCCCCCCTACGGCCCCTAGAGCCCCGGCAAGCCCCCCCCTTTAGCCCCGCCCCTTCCGGCTTTAGCCCCGCCCACTCCGCCCTTAGCCCCGCCCACCCCGCCCTTGGCCCCGCCCATTCCCCCTTTAGCCACGCCCATTCCGCCTTCAGCCACGGCCTTTCCCCCTTTAGCCCTGCCCATACACGATTCTGCCTCGCCCATTCCCCTTTTAGCCTCCCCCCTACGGCCCCTAGAGCCCCGGCAAGCCCCCCCCCTTTAGCCCCGCCCCTTCCGGCTTTCGCCCCGCCCCTTCCGGCTTTAGCCCCGCCCACTCCGCCGTTAGCCCCGCCCACCCCGCCCTTGGCCCCGCCCATTCCCCCTTTAGCCACGCCCATTCCGCCTTCAGCCACGGCCTTTCCCCCTTTAGCCCTGCCCATACACGATTCTGCCTCGCCCATTCCCCTTTTAGCCTCCCCCCTACGGCCCCTAGAGCCCCGGCAAGCCCCCCCCTTTAGCCCCGCCCCTTCCGGCTTTAGCCCCGCCCCTTCCGGCTTTAGCCCCGCCCACTCCGCCCTTAGCCCCGCCCACCCCGCCCTTGGCCCCGCCCATTCCCCCTTTAGCCACGCCCATTCCGCCTTCAGCCACGCCCATTCCGCCTTCAGCCACGGCCTTTCCCCCTTTAGCCCTGCCTATACACGATTCTGCCTCGCCCATTCCCCTTTTAGCCTCCCCCCTACGGCCCCTAGAGCCCCGGCAAGCCCCCCCATTTTAGCCCCGCCCCTTCCTGCTTTAGCTCCGCCCCTTCCGGCTTTAGCCCCGCCCACTCCGCCCTTAGCCCCGCCCATTCCCCCTTTAGCCACGCCCATTCCGCCTTCAGCCACGGCCTTTCCCCCTTTAGCCCTGCCCATACACGATTCTGCCTCGCCCATTCCCCTTTTAGCCTCTTCCCTACGGCCCCTAGAGCCCCGGCAAGCCCCCCCCTTTAGCCCCGCCCCTTCCGGCTTTAGCCCCGCCCACTCCGCCCTTAGCCCCGCCCACCCCGCCCTTGGCCCCGCCCATTCCCCCTTTAGCCACGCCCATTCCGCCTTCAGCCACGGCCTTTCCCCCTTTAGCCCTGCCCATACACGATTCTGCCTCGCCCATTCCCCTTTTAGCCTCCCCCCTATGGCCCCTAGAGCCCCGGCAAGCCCCCCCCTTTAGCCCCGCCCCTTCCGGCTTTAGCCCCCCCCTTCCGGCTTTAGCCCCGCCCACTCCGCCCTTAGCCCCGCCCACCCCGCCCTTGGCCCCGCCCATTCCCCCTTTAGCCACGCCCATTCCGCCTTCAGCCACGGCCTTTCCCCCTTTAGCCCTGCCCATACACGATTCTGCCTCGCCCATTCCCCTTTTAGCCTCCCCCCTATGGCCCCTAGAGCCCCGGCAAGCCCCCCCCTTTAGCCCCGCCCCTTCCGGCTTTAGCCCCGCCCCTTCCGGCTTTAGCCCCGCCCACTCCGCCCGTAGCCCCGCCCACCGAGCCCTTGGCCCCGCCCATTCCCCCTTTAGCCACGCCCATTCCGCCTTCAGCCACGGCCTTTCCCCCTTTAGCCCTGCCCATACACGATTCTGCCTCGCCCATTCCCCTTTTAGCCTCCCCCCTACGGCCCCTAGAGCCCCGGCAAGCCCCCCCCTTAGCCCCGCCCCTTCCGGCTTTAGCCCCGCCCACTCCGCCCTTAGCCCCGCCCACCCCGCCCTTGGCCCCGCCCATTCCCCCTTTAGCCACGCCCATTCCGCCTTCAGCCACGGCCTTTCCCCCTTTAGCCCTGCCCATACACGATTCTGCCTCGCCCATTCCCCTTTGAGCCTCCCCCCTATGGCCCCTAGAGCCCCGGCAAGCCCCCCCCTTTAGCCCCGCCCCTTCCGGCTTTAGCCCCGCCCACTCCGCCCTTAGCCCCGCCCACTCCGCCCTTAGCCCCGCCCACCCCGCCCTTGGCCCCGCCCATTCCCCCTTTAGCCACGCCCATTCCGCCTTCAGCCACGGCCTTTCCCCCTTTAGCCCTGCCCATACACGATTCTGCCTCGCCCATTCCCCTTTTAGCCTGCCCCCTACGGCCCCTAGAGCCCCGGCAAGCCCCCCCCCCTTTAGCCCCGCCCCTTCCGGCTTTAGCCCCGCCCACTCCGCCCTTAGCCCCGCCCACCCCGCCCTTGGCCCCGCCCACCCCGCCCTTGGCCCCGCCCATTCCCCCTTTAGCCACGCCCATTCCGCCTTCAGCCACGGCCTTTCCCCCTTTAGCCCTGCCCATACACGATTCTGCCTCGCCCATTCCCCTTTTAGCCTCCCCCCTACGGCCCCTAGAGCCCCGGCAAGCCCCCCCCCTTTAGCCCCGCCCCTTCCGGCTTTCGCCCCGCCCCTTCCGGCTTTAGCCCCGCCCACTCCGCCGTTAGCCCCGCCCACCCCGCCCTTGGCCCCGCCCATTCCCCCTTTAGCCACGCCCATTCCGCCTTCAGCCACGGCCTTTCCCCCTTTAGCCCTGCCCATACACGATTCTGCCTCGCCCATTCCCCTTTTAGCCTCCCCCCTACGGCCCCTAGAGCCCCGGCAAGCCCCCCCCTTTAGCCCCGCCCCTTCCGGCTTTAGCCCCGCCCCTTCCGGCTTTAGCCCCGCCCACTCCGCCCTTAGCCCCGCCCACCCCGCCCTTGGCCCCGCCCATTCCCCCTTTAGCCACGCCCATTCCGCCTTCAGCCACGCCCATTCCGCCTTCAGCCACGGCCTTTCCCCCTTTAGCCCTGCCCATACACGATTCTGCCTCGCCCATTCCCCTTTTAGCCTCCCCCCTATGGCCCCTAGAGCCCCGGCAAGCCCCCCCCTTTAGCCCCGCCCCTTCCGGCTTTAGCCCCGCCCACTCCGGCTTTAGCCCCGCCCACTCCGCCCTTAGCCCCGCCCACCCCGCCCTTGGCCCCGCCCATTCCCCCTTTAGCCACGCCCATTCCGCCTTCAGCCACGGCCTTTCCCCCTTTAGCCCTGCCCATACACGATTCTGCCTCGCCCATTCCCCTTTTAGCCTCCCCCCTACGGCCCCTAGAGCCCCGGCAAGCCCCCCCCCTTTAGCCCCGCCCCTTCCTGCTTTAGCTCCGCCCCTTCCGGCTTTAGCCCCGCCCACTCCGCCCTTAGCCCCGCCCATTCCCCCTTTAGCCACGCCCATTCCGCCTTCAGCCACGGCCTTTCCCCCTTTAGCCCTGCCCATACACGATTCTGCCTCGCCCATTCCCCTTTTAGCCTCCCCCCTACGGCCCCTAGAGCCCCGGCAAGCCCCCCCCTTTAGCCCCGCCCCTTCCGGCTTTAGCCCCGCCCCTTCCGGCTTTAGCCCCGCCCACTCCGCCCTTAGCCCCGCCCACCGCGCCCTTGGCCCCGCCCATTCCCCCTTTAGCCACGCCCATTCCGCCTTCAGCCACGGCCTTTCCCCCTTTAGCCCTGCCCATACACGATTCTGCCTCGCCCATTCCCCTTTTAGCCTCCCCCCTACGGCCCCTAGAGCCCCGGCAAGCCCCCCCCTTAGCCCCGCCCCTTCCGGCTTTAGCCCCGCCCACTCCGCCCTTAGCCCCGCCCACCCCGCCCTTGGCCCCGCCCATTCCCCCTTTAGCCACGCCCATTCCGCCTTCAGCCACGGCCTTTCCCCCTTTAGCCCTGCCCATACACGATTCTGCCTCGCCCATTCCCCTTTGAGCCTCCCCCCTACGGCCCCTAGAGCCCCGGCAAGCCCCCCCCTTTAGCCCCGCCCCTTCCGGCTTTAGCCCCGCCCACTCCGCCCTTAGCCCCGCCCACTCCGCCCTTAGCCCCGCCCACCCCGCCCTTGGCCCCGCCCATTCCCCCTTTAGCCACGCCCATTCCGCCTTCAGCCACGGCCTTTCCCCCTTTAGCCCTGCCCATACACGATTCTGCCTCGCCCATTCCCCTTTTAGCCTCCCCCCTACGGCCCCTAGAGCCCCGGCAAGCCCCCCCCCTTTAGCCCCGCCCCTTCCGGCTTTAGCCCCGCCCACTCCGCCCCTAGCCCCGCCCACCCCGCCCTTGGCCCCGCCCACCCCGCCCTTGGCCCCGCCCATTCCCCCTTTAGCCACGCCCATTCCGCCTTCAGCCACGGCCTTTCTCCCTTTAGCCCTGCCCATACACGATTCTGCCTCGCCCATTCCCCTTTTAGCCTCCCCCCTACGGCCCCTAGAGCCCCGGCAAGCCCCCCCTTTAGCCCCGCCCCTTCCGGCTTTAGCCCCGCCCCTTCCGGCTTTAGCCCCGCCCACTCCGCCCTTAGCCCCGCCCACCCCGCCCTTGGCCCCGCCCATTCCCCCTTTAGCCACGCCCATTCCGCCTTCAGCCACGGCCTTTCCCCCTTTAGCCCTGCCCATACACGATTCTTCCTCGCCCATTCCCCTTTTAGCCTCCCCCCTACGGCCCCTAGAGCCCCGGCAAGCCCCCCCCCTTTAGCCCCGCCCCTTCCGGCTTTAGCCCCGCCCCTTCCGGCTTTAGCCCCGCCCACTCCGCCCTTAGCCCCGCCCACCCCGCCCTTGGCCCCGCCCATTCCCCCTTTAGCCACGCCCATTCCGCCTTCAGCCACGGCCTTTCCCCCTTTAGCCCTGCCCATACACGATTCTGCCTCGCCCATTCCCCTTTTAGCCTCCCCCCTACGGCCCCTAGAGCCCCGGCAAGCCCCCCCCTTAGCCCCGCCCCTTCCGGCTTTCGCCCCGCCCCTTCCGGCTTTAGCCCCGCCCACTCCGCCCTTAGCCCCGCCCACCCCGCCCTTGGCCCCGCCCATTCCCCCTTTAGCCACGCCCATTCCGCCTTCAGCCACGGCCTTTCCCCCTTTAGCCCTGCCCATACACCATTCTGCCTCGCCCATTCCCCTTTTAGCCTCCCCCCTACGGCCCGTAGAGCCCCGGCAAGCCCCCCCCTTTAGCCCCGCCTTTCCCGGCTTTAGCCCCGCCCCTTCCGGCTTTAGCCCCGCCCACTCCGCCCTTAGCCCCGCCCACCCCGCCCTTGGCCCCGCCCATTCCCCCTTTAGCCACGCCCATTCCGCCTTCAGCCACGGCCTTTCCCCCTTTAGCCCTGCCCATACACCATTCTGCCTCGCCCATTCCCCTTTCAGCCTCCCCCCTACGGCCCCTAGAGCCCCGGCAAGCCCCCCCCCTTTAGCCCCGCCCCTTCCGGCTTTAGCCCCGCCCACTCCGCCCTTGGCCCCGCCCATTCCCCCTTTAGCCACGCCCATTCCGCCTTCAGCCACGGCCTTTCCCCCTTTAGCCCTGCCCATACACCATTCTGCCTCGCCCATTCCCCTTTTAGCCTCCCCCCTACGGCCCCTAGAGCCCCGGCAAGCCCCCCCCTTTAGCCCCGCCCCTTCCGGCTTTAGCCCCGCCCACTCCGCCCTTAGCCCCGCCCACCCCGCCCTTGGCCCCGCCCACCCTGCCCTTGGCCCCGCCCATTCCCCCTTTAGCCACGCCCATTCCGCCTTCAGCCACGGCCTTTCCCCCTTTAGCCCTGCCCATACACCATTCTGCCTCGCCCATTCCCCTTTTAGCCTCCCCCCTACGGCCCGTAGAGCCCCGGCAAGCCCCCCCCTTTAGCCCCGCCTTTCCCGGCTTTAGCCCCGCCCCTTCCGGCTTTAGCCCCGCCCACTCCGCCCTTAGCCCCGCCCACCCCGCCCTTGGCCCCGCCCATTCCCCCTTTAGCCACGCCCATTCCGCCTTCAGCCACGGCCTTTCCCCCTTTAGCCCTGCCCATACACCATTCTGCCTCGCCCATTCCCCTTTTAGCCTCCCCCCTACGGCCCCTAGAGCCCCGGCAAGCCCCCCCCCTTTAGCCCCGCCCCTTCCGGCTTTAGCCCCGCCCACTCCGCCCTTAGCCCCGCCCACCCCGCCCTTGGCCCCGCCCATTCCCCCTTTAGCCACGCCCATTCCGCCTTCAGCCACGGCCTTTCCCCCTTTAGCCCTGCCCATACACGATTCTGCCTCGCCCATTCCCCTTTTAGCCTCCCCCCTACGGCCCCTAGAGCCCCGGCAAGCCCCCCCCCTTTAGCCCCGCCCCTTCCGGCTTTCGCCCCGCCCCTTCCGGCTTTAGCCCCGCCCACTCCGCCGTTAGCCCCGCCCACCCCGCCCTTGGCCCCGCCCATTCCCCCTTTAGCCACGCCCATTCCGCCTTCAGCCACGGCCTTTCCCCCTTTAGCCCTGCCCATACACGATTCTGCCTCGCCCATTCCCCTTTTAGCCTCCCCCCTACGGCCCCTAGAGCCCCGGCAAGCCCCCCCCCTTTAGCCCCGCCCCTTCCGGCTTTAGCCCCGCCCCTTCCGGCTTTAGCCCCGCCCACTCCGCCCTTAGCCCCGCCCACCCCGCCCTTGGCCCCGCCCATTCCCCCTTTAGCCACGCCCATTCCGCCTTCAGCCACGCCCATTCCGCCTTCAGCCACGGCCTTTCCCCCTTTAGCCCTGCCCATACACGATTCTGCCTCGCCCATTCCCCTTTTAGCCTCCCCCCTATGGCCCCTAGAGCCCCGGCAAGCCCCCCCCTTTAGCCCCGCCCCTTCCGGCTTTAGCCCCGCCCACTCCGGCTTTAGCCCCGCCCACTCCGCCCTTAGCCCCGCCCACCCCGCCCTTGGCCCCGCCCATTCCCCCTTTAGCCACGCCCATTCCGCCTTCAGCCACGGCCTTTCCCCCTTTAGCCCTGCCCATACACGATTCTGCCTCGCCCATTCCCCTTTTAGCCTCCCCCCTACGGCCCCTAGAGCCCCGGCAAGCCCCCCCCCTTTAGCCCCGCCCCTTCCTGCTTTAGCTCCGCCCCTTCCGGCTTTAGCCCCGCCCACTCCGCCCTTAGCCCCGCCCATTCCCCCTTTAGCCACGCCCATTCCGCCTTCAGCCACGGCCTTTCCCCCTTTAGCCCTGCCCATACACGATTCTGCCTCGCCCATTCCCCTTTTAGCCTCCCCCCTACGGCCCCTAGAGCCCCGGCAAGCCCCCCCCTTTAGCCCCGCCCCTTCCGGCTTTAGCCCCGCCCCTTCCGGCTTTAGCCCCGCCCACTCCGCCCTTAGCCCCGCCCACCGCGCCCTTGGCCCCGCCCATTCCCCCTTTAGCCACGCCCATTCCGCCTTCAGCCACGGCCTTTCCCCCTTTAGCCCTGCCCATACACCATTCTGCCTCGCCCATTCCCCTTTTAGCCTCCCCCCTACGGCCCGTAGAGCCCCGGCAAGCCCCCCCCTTTAGCCCCGCCTTTCCCGGCTTTAGCCCCGCCCCTTCCGGCTTCAGCCCCGCCCACTCCGCCCTTAGCCCCGCCCACCCCGCCCTTGGCCCCGCCCATTCCCCCTTTAGCCACGCCCATTCCGCCTTCAGCCACGGCCTTTCCCCCTTTAGCCCTGCCCATACACCATTCTGCCTCGCCCATTCCCCTTTCAGCCTCCCCCCTACGGCCCCTAGAGCCCCGGCAAGCCCCCCCCCTTTAGCCCCGCCCCTTCCGGCTTTAGCCCCGCCCACTCCGCCCTTGGCCCCGCCCATTCCCCCTTTAGCCACGCCCATTCCGCCTTCAGCCACGGCCTTTCCCCCTTTAGCCCTGCCCATACACCATTCTGCCTCGCCCATTCCCCTTTTAGCCTCCCCCCTACGGCCCCTAGAGCCCCGGCAAGCCCCCCCCTTTAGCCCCGCCCCTTCCGGCTTTAGCCCCGCCCACTCCGCCCTTAGCCCCGCCCACCCCGCCCTTGGCCCCGCCCACCCTGCCCTTGGCCCCGCCCATTCCCCCTTTAGCCACGCCCATTCCGCCTTCAGCCACGGCCTTTCCCCCTTTAGCCCTGCCCATACACCATTCTGCCTCGCCCATTCCCCTTTTAGCCTCCCCCCTACGGCCCGTAGAGCCCCGGCAAGCCCCCCCCTTTAGCCCCGCCTTTCCCGGCTTTAGCCCCGCCCCTTCCGGCTTTAGCCCCGCCCACTCCGCCCTTAGCCCCGCCCACCCCGCCCTTGGCCCCGCCCATTCCCCCTTTAGCCACGCCCATTCCGCCTTCAGCCACGGCCTTTCCCCCTTTAGCCCTGCCCATACACCATTCTGCCTCGCCCATTCCCCTTTTAGCCTCCCCCCTACGGCCCCTAGAGCCCCGGCAAGCCCCCCCCCTTTAGCCCCGCCCCTTCCGGCTTTAGCCCCGCCCACTCCGCCCTTAGCCCCGCCCACCCCGCCCTTGGCCCCGCCCATTCCCCCTTTAGCCACGCCCATTCCGCCTTCAGCCACGGCCTTTCCCCCTTTAGCCCTGCCCATACACGATTCTGCCTCGCCCATTCCCCTTTTAGCCTCCCCCCTACGGCCCGTAGAGCCCCGGCAAGCCCCCCCCTTTAGCCCCGCCCCTTCCGGCTTTAGCCCCGCCCCTTCCGGTTTTAGCCCCGCCCACTCCGCCCTTAGCCCCGCCCACCCCGCCCTTGGCCCCGCCCATTCCCCCTTTAGCCACGCCCATTCCGCCTTCAGCCACGGCCTTTCCCCCTTTAGCCCTGCCCATACACGATTCTGCCTCGCCCATTCCCCTTTCAGCCTCCCCCCTACGGCCCCTAGAGCCCCGGCAAGCCCCCCCCTTTAGCCCCGCCCCTTCCGGCTTTAGCCCCGCCCACCCCGCCCTTGGCCCCGCCCATTCCCCCTTTAGCCCCGCCCATTCCGCCTTCAGCCACGGCCTTTCCCCCTTTAGCCCTGCCCATACACCATTCTGCCTCGCCCATTCCCCTTTTAGCCTCTCCCCTACGGCCCCTAGAGCCCCGGCAAGCCCCCCCCTTTAGCCCCGCCCCTTCCGGCTTTAGCCCCGCCCACTCCGCCCTTAGCCCCGCCCACCCCGCCCTTGGCCCCGCCCATTCCCCCTTTAGCCACGCCCATTCCGCCTTCAGCCACGGCCTTTCCCCCTTTAGCCCTGCCCATACACGATTCTGCCTCGCCCATTCCCCTTTTAGCCTCCCCCCTACGGCCCCTAGAGCCCCGGCAAGCCCCACCCCCTTTAGCCCCGCCCCTTCCGGCTTTAGCCCCCCCCTTCCGGCTTTAGCCCCGCCCACTCCGCCCTTAGCCCCGCCCACCCCGCCCATTCCCCCTTTAGCCACGCCCATTCCGCCTTCAGCCACGGCCTTTCCCCCTTTAGCCCTGCCCATACACGATTCTGCCTCGCCCATTCCCCTTTTAGCCTCCCCCCTACGGCCCCTAGAGCCCCGGCAAGCCCCCCCCTTTAGCCCCGCCCCTTCCGGCTTTAGCCCCGCCCACTCCGCCCTTAGCCCCGCCCACCCCGCCCTTGGCCCCGCCCATTCCCCCTTTAGCCACGCCCATTCCGCCTACAGCCACGGCCTTTCCCCCTTTAGCCCTGCCCATACACGATTCTGCCTTGCCCATTCCCCTTTTAGCCTCCCCCTACGGCCCCTAGAGCCCCGGCAAGCCCCCCCCTTTAGCCCCGCCCCTTCCGGCTTTAGCCCCGCCCACTCCGCCCTTAGCGCCGCCCACTCCGCCCTTAGCCCCGCCCACCCCGCCCTTGGCCCCGCCCATTCCCCCTTTAGCCACGCCCATTCCGCCTTCAGCCACGGCCTTTCCCCCTTTAGCCCTGCCCATACACCATTCTGCCTCGCCCATTCCCCTTTCAGCCTCCCCCCTACGGCCCCTAGAGCCCCGGCAAGCCCCCCCCCTTTAGCCCCGCCCCTTCCGGCTTTAGCCCCGCCCACTCCGCCCTTAGCCCCGCCCACCCCGCCCTTGGCCCCGCCCATTCCCCCTTTAGCCACGCCCATTCCGCCTTCAGCCACGGCCTTTCCCCCTTTAGCCCTGCCCATACACGATTCTGCCTCGCCCATTCCCCTTTTAGCCTCCCCCCTACGGCCCGTAGAGCCCCGGCAAGCCCCCCCTTTAGCCCCGCCCCTTCCGGCTTTAGCCCCGCCCCTTCCGGCTTTAGCCCCGCCCACTCCGCCCTTAGCCCCGCCCACTCCGCCCTTAGCCCCGCCCACCCCGCCCTTGGCTCCGCCCATTCCCCCTTTAGCCACGCCCATTCCGCCTTCAGCCACGGCCTTTCCCCCTTTAGCCCTGCCCATACACGATTCTGCCTCGCCCATTCCCCTTTTAGCCTCTCCCCTACGGCCCCTAGAGCCCCGGCAAGCCCCCCCCTTTAGCCCCGCCCCTTCCGGCTTTAGCCCCGCCCACTCCGCCCTTAGCCCCGCCCACCCCGCCCTTGGCCCCGCCCATTCCCCCTTTAGCCACGCCCATTCCGCCTTCAGCCACGGCCTTTCCCCCTTTAGCCCTGCCCATACACGATTCTGCCTCGCCCATTCCCCTTTTAGCCTCCCCCCTACGGCCCCTAGAGCCCCGGCAAGCCCCCCCCCCTTAGCCCCGCCCCTTCCGGCTTTAGCCCCGCCCCTTCCGGCTTTAGCCCCGCCCACTCCGCCCTTAGCCCCGCCCACCCCGCCCTTGGCCCCACCCATTCCCCCTTTAGCCACGCCCATTCCGCCTTCAGCCACGGCCTTTCCCCCTTTAGCCCTGCCCATACACGATTCTGCCTCGCCCATTCCCCTTTTAGCCTCCCCCCTACGGCCCCTAGAGCCCCGGCAAGCCCCCCCCCCTTTAGCCCCGCCCCTTCCGGCTTTAGCCCCGCCCCTTTCGGCTTTAGCCCCGCCCACTCCGCCCTTAGCCCCGCCCACCCCGCCCATTCCCCCTTTAGCCACGCCCATTCCGCCTTCAGCCACGGCCTTTCCCCCTTTAGCCCTGCCCATACACGATTCTGCCTCGCCCATTCCCCTTTGAGCCTCCCCCCTACGGCCCCTAGAGCCCCGGCAAGCCCCCCCCTTTAGCCCCGCCCCTTCCGGCTTTAGCCCCGCCCACTCCGCCCTTAGCCCCGCCCACCCCGCCCTTGGCCCCGCCCATTCCCCCTTTAGCCACGCCCATTCCGCCTTCAGCCACGGCCTTTCCCCCTTTAGCCCTGCCCATACACGATTCTGCCTCGCCCATTCCCCTTTTAGCCTCCCCCCTACGGCCCGTAGAGCCCCGGCAAGCCCCCCCTTTAGCCCCGCCCCTCCCGGCTTTAGCCCCGCCCCTTCCGGATTTAGCCCCGCCCCTTCCGGCTTTAGCCCCGCCCCTTCCGGTTTTAGCCCCGCCCACTCCGCCCTTAGCCCCGCCCAACCCGCACTTGGCCCCGCCCATTCCCCCTTTAGCCACGCCCATTCCGCCTTCAGCCACGGCCTTTCCCCCTTTAGCCCTGCCCATACAGGATTCTGCCTCGCCCATTCCCCTTTTAGCCTCTCCCCTACGGCCCCTAGAGCCCCCGGCAAGCCCCCCCCCCCTTTAGCCCCGCCCCTTCCGGCTTTAGCCCCGCCCACTCCGCCCTTAGCCCCGCCCACCCCGCCCTTGGCCCCGCCCATTCCCCCTTTAGCCACGCCCATTCCGCTTCAGCCACGGCCTTTCCCCTTTAGCCCTGCCCATACACGATTCTGCCTTGCCCATTCCCCTTTTAGCCTCCCCCCTACGGCCCCTAGAGCCCCGCAAGCCCCCCCCCTTTAGCCCCGCCCCTTCCGGCTTTAGCCCCGCCCCTTCCGGCTTTAGCCCCGCCCACTCCGCCCTTAGCCCCGCCCACCCCGCCCATTCCCCCTTTAGCCACGCCCATTCCGCCTTCAGCCACGGCCTTTCCCCCTTTAGCCCTGCCCATACACGATTCTGCCTCGCCCATTCCCCTTTGAGCCTCCCCCCTACGGCCCCTAGAGCCCCGGCAAGCCCCCCCCCCTTTAGCCCCGCCCCTTCCGGCTTTAGCCCCGTCCACTCCGCCCTTAGCCCCGCCCACCCCGCCCTTGGCCCCGCCCATTCCCCCCTTTAGCCCACGCCCATTCCGCCTTCAGCCACGGCCTTTCCCCCTTTAGCCCTGCCCATACACGATTCTGCCTTGCCCATTCCCCTTTTAGCCTCCCCCCTACGGCCCCCTAGAGCCCCCGCAAGCCCCCCCCCTTTAGCCCCGCCCCTTCCGGCTTTAGCCCCGCCCACTCCGCCCTTAGCCCCCGCCCACTCCGCCCTTAGCCCCCGCCCACCCCGCCCTTGGCCCCGCCCATTCCCCCTTTAGCCACGCCCATTCCGCCTTCAGCCACGGCCTTTCCCCCTTTAGCCCTGCCCATACACCATTCTGCCTCGCCCATTCCCCTTTCAGCCTCCCCCCTACGGCCCCTAGAGCCCCGGCAAGCTCCCCCTTTAGCCCCGCCCCTTCCGGCTTTAGCCCCGCCCCTTCCGGTTTTAGCCCCGCCCACTCCGCCCTTAGCCCCGCCCACCCCGCCCTTGGCCCCGCCCATTCCCCCTTTAGCCACGCCCATTCCGCCTTCAGCCACGGCCTTTCCCCCTTTAGCCCTGCCCATACACGATTCTGCCTCGCCCATTCCCCTTTCAGCCTCCCCCCTACGGCCCCTAGAGCCCCGGCAAGCCCCCCCCTTTAGCCCCGCCCCTTCCGGCTTTAGCCCCGCCCACCCCGCCCTTGGCCCCGCCCATTCCCCCCTTTAGCCACGCCCATTCCGCCTTCAGCCCACGGCCTTTCCCCCTTTAGCCCTGCCCATACACGATTCTGCCTCGCCCATTCCCCTTTTAGCCTCCCCCCTACGGCCCCTAGAGCCCCGGCAAGCCCCCCCCTTTAGCCCCGCCCCTTCCGGCTTTAGCCCCGCCCCTTCCGGTTTTAGCCCCGCCCATTCCTCCTTTAGCCACGCCCATTCCGCCTTCAGCCACGGCCTTTCCCCCTTTAGCCCTGCCCATACAGGATTCTGCCTCGCCCATTCCCCTTTTAGCCTCTGCCCTACGGCCCCTAGAGCCCCGGCAAGCCCCCCCCTTTAGCCCCGCCCCTTCCGGCTTTAGCCCCGCCCACTCCGCCCTTAGCCCCGCCCACCCCGCCCTTGGCCCCGCCCATTCCCCCTTTAGCCACGCCCATTCCGCCTTCAGCCACGGCCTTTCCCCCTTTAGCCCTGCCATACACGATTCTGCCTCGCCCATTCCCCTTTTAGCCTCCCCCCTACGGCCCCTAGAGCCCCGGCAAGCCCCCCCCCTTTAGCCCCGCCCCTTCCGGCTTTAGCCCCGCCCCTTCCGGCTTTAGCCCCGCCCACCCCGCCCTTGGCCCCGCCCATTCCCCCTTTAGCCACGCCCATTCCGCCTTCAGCCACGGCCTTTCCCCCTTTAGCCCTGCCCATACACGATTCTGCCTCGCCCATTCCCCTTTTAGCCTCCCCCCTACGGCCCCTAGAGCCCCGGCAAGCCCCACCCCCTTTAGCCCCGCCCCTTCCGGCTTTAGCCCCGCCCCTTCCGGCTTTAGCCCCGCCCACTCCGCCCTTAGCCCCGCCCACCCCGGCAATTCCCCCTTTAGCCCACGCCCATTCCGCCTTCAGCCACGGCCTTTCCCCCTTTAGCCCTGCCCATACAGGATTCTGCCTCGCCCATTCCCCTTTTAGCCTCTCCCCTACGGCCCCTAGAGCCCCGGCAAGCCCCCCCCTTTAGCCCCGCCCCTTCCGGCTTTAGCCCCGCCCACTCCGCCCTTAGCCCCGCCCACCCCGCACTTGGCCCCGCCCATTCCCCCTTTAGCCACGCCCATTCCGCCTTCAGCCACGGCCTTTCCCCCTTTAGCCCTGCCCATACACCATTCTGCCTCGCCCATTCCCCTTTTAGCCTCCCCCCCTACGGCCCCTAGAGCCCCGGCAAGCCCCCCCCCTTTAGCCCCGCCCCTTCCGGCTTTAGCCCCGCCCACTCCGCCCTTAGCCCCGCCCACACCCCGCCCTTGGCCCCGCCCATTCCCCCTTTAGCCACGCCCATTCCGCCTACAGCCACGGCCTTTCCCCCTTTAGCCCTGCCCATACACGATTCTGCCTTGCCCATTCCCCTTTTAGCCTCCCCCCTACGGCCCCTAGAGCCCCGCAAGCCCCCCCATTTAGCCCCGCCCCTTCCGGCTTTAGCCCCGCCCACTCCGCCCTTAGCCCCGCGCACTCCGCCCTTAGCCCCAGCCCACCCCGCCCTTGGCCCCGCCCATTCCCCCTTTAGCCACGCCCATTCCGCCTTCAGCCACGGCCTTTCCCCCTTTAGCCCTGCCCATACACCATTCTGCCTCGCCCATTCCCCTTTTAGCCTCCCCCCCTACGGCCCCTGGAGCCCCGGCAAGCCCCCCCCTTTAGCCCCGCCCACTCCGCCCTTAGCCCCGCCCAACCCGCACTTGGCCCCGCCCCATTCCCCCTTTAGCCACGCCCATTCCGCCTTCAGCCACGGCCTTTCCCCCTTTAGCCCTGCCCATACAGGATTCTGCCTCGCCCATTCCCCTTTTAGCCTCTCTCCCCTACGGCCCCTAGAGCCCCGGCAAGCCCCCCCCCCTTTAGCCCCGCCCCTTCCGGCTTTAGCCCCCGCCCACTCCGCCCTTAGCCCCGCCCACCCCGCCCTTGGCCCCCGCCCATTCCCCCTTTAGCCACGCCCATTCCGCCTTCAGCCCACGGCCTTTCCCCCTTTAGCCCTGCCCATACACGATTCTGCCTCGCCCATTCCCCTTTGAGCCTCCCCCCTACGGCCCCTAGAGCCCCGGCAAGCCCCCCCCCCTTTAGCCCCGCCCCTTCCGGCTTTAGCCCCGTCCACTCCGCCCTCAGCCCCGCCCACCCCCCGCCCTTGGCCCCGCCCATTCCCCCTTTAGCCACGCCCATTCCGCCTTCAGCCACGGCCTTTCCCCCTTTAGCCCTGCCCATACACGATTCTGCCTTGCCCATTCCCCTTTTAGCCTCCCCCCTACGGCCCCTAGAGCCCCGCAAGCCCCCCCCTTTAGCCCCGCCCCTTCCGGCTTTAGCCCCGCCCACTCCGCCCTTAGCCCCGCCCACTCCGCCTTAGCCCCGCCCACCCCGCCCTTGGCCCCGCCCATTCCCCCCTTTAGCCACGCCCATTCCGCCTTCAGCCACGGCCTTTCCCCCTTTAGCCCTGCCCATACACCATTCTGCCTCGCCATTCCCCTTTCAGCCTCCCCCCTACGGCCCCTAGAGCCCCGGCAAGCCCCCCCTTTAGCCCCGCCCCTTCCGGCTTTAGCCCCGCCCCTTCCGGTTTTAGCCCCGCCCACTCCGCCCTTAGCCCCGCCCACACCCGCCCTTGGCCCCGCCCATTCCCCCTTTAGCCACGCCCATTCCGCCCTTCAGCCACGGCCTTTCCCCCTTTAGCCCTGCCCATACACGATTCTGCCTCGCCCATTCCCCTTTCAGCCTCCCCCCCTACGGCCCCTAGAGCCCCGGCAAGCCCCCCCCTTTAGCCCCGCCCCTTCCGGCTTTAGCCCCGCCCACCCCGCCCTTGGCCCCGCCCATTCCCCCTTTAGCCACGCCCATTCCGCCTTCAGCCACGGCCTTTCCCCCTTTAGCCCCTGCCCATACACGATTCTGCCTCGCCCATTCCCCTTTTAGCCTCCCCCCTACGGCCCCCTAGAGCCCCGGCAAGCCCCCCCCTTTAGCCCCGCCCCTTCCGGCTTTAGCCCCGCCCCTTCCGGTTTTAGCCCCGCCCATTCCCCCTTTAGCCACGCCCATTCCGCCTTCAGCCACGGCCTTTCCCCCTTTAGCCCTGCCCATACAGGATTCTGCCTCGCCCATTCCCCTTTTAGCCTCTGCCCTACGGCCCCTAGAGCCCCGGCAAGCCCCCCCCTTTAGCCCGCCCCTTCCGGCTTTAGCCCCGCCCACTCCGCCCTTAGCCCCGCCCACCCCGCCCTTGGCCCCGCCCATTCCCCCTTTAGCCACGCCCACGGCCTTTCCCCCTTTAGCCCTGCCCATACACGATTCTGCCTCGCCCATTCCCCTTTTAGCCTCCCCCCTACGGCCCCTAGAGCCCCGGCAAGCCCCCCCCCTTTAGCCCCGCCCCTTCCGGCTTTAGCCCCGCCCCTTCCGGCTTTAGCCCCGCCCACCCCGCCCTTGGCCCCGCCCATTCCCCCTTTAGCCACGCCCATTCCGCCTTCAGCCACGGCCTTTCCCCCTTTAGCCCTGCCCATACACGATTCTGCCTCGCCCATTCCCCTTTTAGCCTCTCCCCTACGGCCCCTAGAGCCCCGGCAAGCCCCCCCCTTTAGCCCCGCCCCTTCCGGCTTTAGCCCCGCCCACTCCGCCCTTAGCCCCGCCCACCCCGCCCTTGGCCCCGCCCATTCCCCCTTTAGCCACGCCCATTCCGCCTTCAGCCACGGCCTTTCCCCCTTTAGCCCTGCCCATACACGATTCTGCCTCACCCATTCCCCTTTTAGCCTCCCCCCTACGGCCCCTAGAGCCCCGGCAAGCCCCACCCCCTTTAGCCCCGCCCCTTCCGGCTTTAGCCCCGCCCCTTCCGGCTTTAGCCCCGCCCACTCCGCCCTTAGCCCCGCCCACCCCGCCCATTCCCCCTTTAGCCACGCCCATTCCGCCTTCAGCCACGGCCTTTCCCCCTTTAGCCCTGCCCATACAGGATTCTGCCTCGCCCATTCCCCTTTTAGCCTCTCCCCTACGGCCCCTAGAGCCCCGGCAAGCCCCCCCCTTTAGCCCCGCCCCTTCCGGCTTTAGCCCCGCCCACTCCGCCCTTAGCCCCGCCCACCCCGCACTTGGCCCCGCCCATTCCCCCTTTAGCCACGCCCATTCCGCCTTCAGCCACGGCCTTTCCCCCTTTAGCCCTGCCCATACACCATTCTGCCTCGCCCATTCCCCTTTTAGCCTCCCCCCTACGGCCCCTAGAGCCCCGGCAAGCCCCCCCCCTTTAGCCCCGCCCCTTCCGGCTTTAGCCCCGCCCACTCCGCCCTTAGCCCCGCCCACCCCGCCCTTGGCCCCGCCCATTCCCCTTTTAGCCACGCCCATTCCGCCTACAGCCACGGCCTTTCCCCCTTTAGCCCTGCCCATACACGATTCTGCCTTGCCCATTCCCCTTTTAGCCTCCCCCCTACGGCCCCTAGAGCCCCGCAAGCCCCCCCATTTAGCCCCGCCCCTTCCGGCTTTAGCCCCGCCCACTCCGCCCTTAGCCCCGCCCACTCCGCCCTTAGCCCCGCCCACCCCGCCCTTGGCCCCGCCCATTCCCCCTTTAGCCACGCCCATTCCGCCTTCAGCCACGGCCTTTCCCCCTTTAGCCCTGCCCATACACCATTCTGCCTCGCCCATTCCCCTTTTAGCCTCCCCCCTACGGCCCCTAGAGCCCCGGCAAGCCCCCCCCTTTAGCCCCGCCCCTTCCGGCTTTAGCCCCGCCCCTTCCGGTTTTAGCCCCGCCCATTCCCCCTTTAGCCACGCCCATTCCGCCTTCAGCCACGGCCTTTCCCCCTTTAGCCCTGCCCATACACGATTCTGCCTCGCCCATTCCCCTTTGAGCCTCCCCCCTACGGCCCCTAGAGCCCCGGCAAGCCCCCCCCCTTAGCCCCGCCCCTTCCGGCTTTAGCCCCGCCCCTTCCGGCTTTAGCCCCGCCCACTCCGCCCTTAGCCCCGCCCACCCCCGCCCTTGGCCCCGCCCATTCCCCCTTTAGCCACGCCCATTCCGCCTTCAGCCACGGCCTTTCCCCCTTTAGCCCTGCCCATACACGATTCTGCCTCGCCCATTCCCCTTTTAGCCTCTCCCCTACGGCCCCTAGAGCCCCGGCAAGCCCCCCCCTTTAGCCCCGCCCCTTCCGGCTTTAGCCCCGCCCACTCCGCCCTTAGCCCCCGCCCACCCCGCCCTTGGCCCCGCCCATTCCCCCTTTAGCCACGCCCATTCCGCCTTCAGCCACAGCCTTTCCCCCTTTAGCCCTGCCCATACACGATTCTGCCTCGCCCATTCCCCTTTTAGCCTCCCCCCTACGGCCCCTAGAGCCCCGGCAAGCCCCCCCCCTTAGCCCCGCCCCTTCCGGCTTTAGCCCCGCCCCTTCCGGCTTTAGCCCCGCCCACTCCGCCCTTAGCCCCGCCCACCCCGCCCTTGGCCCCGCCCATTCCCCCTTTAGCCACGCCCATTCCGCCTTCAGCCACGGCCTTTCCCCCTTTAGCCCTGCCCATACACGATTCTGCCTCGCCCATTCCCCTTTTAGCCTCCCCCCTACGGCCCCTAGAGCCCCGGCAAGCCCCCCCCCCTTTAGCCCCCGCCCCTTCCGGCTTTAGCCCCGCCCCTTCCGGCTTTAGCCCCGCCCACCCCGCCCTTGGCCCCGCCCATTCCCCCTTTAGCCACGCCCATTCCGCCTTCAGCCACGGCCTTTCCCCCTTTAGCCCTGCCCATACACGATTCTGCCTCGCCCATTCCCCTTTTTAGCCTCTCCCCTACGGCCCCTAGAGCCCCGGCAAGCCCCCCCCTTTAGCCCCGCCCCTTCCGGCTTTAGCCCCGCCCACTCCGCCCTTAGCCCCGCCCACCCCGCCCTTGGCCCCGCCCATTCCCCCTTTAGCCACGCCCATTCCGCCTTCAGCCACGGCCTTTCCCCCTTTAGCCCTGCCCATACACGATTCTGCCTCGCCCATTCCCCTTTTAGCCTCCCCCCTACGGCCCCTAGAGCCCCGGCAAGCCCCACCCCCTTTAGCCCCGCCCCTTCCGGCTTTCGCCCCGCCCCTTCCGGCTTTAGCCCCGCCCACTCCGCCCTTAGCCCCGCCCACCCCGCCCATTCCCCCTTTAGCCACGCCCATTCCGCCTTCAGCCACGGCCTTTCCCCCTTTAGCCCTGCCCATACAGGATTCTGCCTCGCCCATTCCCCTTTTAGCCTCTCCCCTACGGCCCCTAGAGCCCCGGCAAGCCCCCCCCTTTAGCCCCGCCCCTTCCGGCTTTAGCCCCGCCCACTCCGCCCTTAGCCCCGCCCACCCCGCCCTTGGCCCCGCCCATTCCCCCTTTAGCCACGCCCATTCCGCCTTCAGCCACAGCCTTTCCCCCTTTAGCCCTGCCCATACACGATTCTGCCTCGCCCATTCCCCTTTTAGCCTCCCCCCTATGGCCCCTAGAGCCCCGGCAAGCCCCCCCCCTTAGCCCCGCCCCTTCCGGCTTTAGCCCCGCCCCTTCCGGCTTTAGCCCCGCCCACTCCGCCCTTAGCCCCGCCCACCCCGCCCTTGGCCCCGCCCATTCCCCCTTTAGCCACGCCCATTCCGCCTTCAGCCACGGCCTTTCCCCCTTTAGCCCTGCCCATACACGATTCTGCCTCGCCCATTCCCCTTTTAGCCTCCCCCCTACGGCCCCTAGAGCCCCGGCAAGCCCCCCCCCTTTAGCCCCGCCCCTTCCGGCTTTAGCCCCGCCCCTTCCGGCTTTAGCCCCGCCCACTCCGCCCTTAGCCCCGCCCACCCCGCCCATTCCCCCTTTAGCCACGCCCATTCCGCCTTCAGCCACGGCCTTTCCCCCTTTAGCCCTGCCCATACACGATTCTGCCTCGCCCATTCCCCTTTGAGCCTCCCCCCTACGGCCCCTAGAGCCCCGGCAAGCCCCCCCCTTTAGCCCCGCCCCTTCCGGCTTTAGCCCCGTCCACTCCGCCCTTAGCCCCCGCCCACCCCGCCCTTGGCCCCGCCCATTCCCCCTTTAGCCACGCCCATTCCGCCTACAGCCACGGCCTTTCCCCCCTTTAGCCCTGCCCATACACGATTCTGCCTTGCCCATTCCCCCTTTTAGCCTCCCCCCTACGGCCCCTAGAGCCCCGCAAGCCCCCCCCTTTAGCCCCGCCCCTTCCGGCTTTAGCCCCGCCCACTCCGCCCTTAGCCCCGCCCACTCCGCCCTTAGCCCCGCCCACCCCGCCCTTGGCCCCGCCCATTCCCCCTTTAGCCACGCCCATTCCGCCTTCCCCCCACCAGCCACGGCCTTTCCCCCTTTAGCCCTGCCCATACACCATTCTGCCTCGCCCATTCCCCTTTTAGCCTCCCCCCTACGGCCCCTAGAGCCCCGGCAAGCCCCCCCCTTTAGCCCCGCCCCTTCCGGCTTTAGCCCCGCCCACTCCGCCCTTAGCCCCGCCCACTCCGCCCTTAGCCCCGCCCACCCTGCCCTTGGCCCCGCCCATTCCCCCTTTAGCCACGCCCATTCCGCCTTCAGCCACGGCCTTTCCCCCTTTAGCCCTGCCCATACACCATTCTGCCTCGCCCATTCCCCTTTTAGCCTCCCCCCTACGGCCCCTAGAGCCCCGGCAAGCCCCCCCCCTTTAGCCCCGCCCCTTCCGGCTTTAGCC
>NW_025963364.1:0-31668 GCF_020740725.1 Corvus hawaiiensis | reverse complement strand
AATTTTTGGGGTTATTTTGGGCCCATTTTTGGGGAATTTTGGGGTCATTCTGGGGGGGATTTCAGGTCATTTTTGGGGAATTTTGGGGGAGATTTTGGGGTCATTTTCGGGTCATTTCGGGGATGATTTTGGGGCCATTTTCGGGTGATTTGGGGGTAATTTGGGGGTCATTTTGAGGTAATTTTGGGGCCCATATTTTGGGAATTTTGGGGCCATTTTCGGGTCATTTTGGGGTCATTTCGGGGATGATTTTGGGGCCATTTTCGGGTGATTTTGGGGGTAATTTGGGGGTCATTTTTGGCTCATTCCCCCCCCCCCCCCTCGCCCAGGGGCTGGCCCTGGTGGCCCTGCTGACCCTCGAGGGGCTCCCGGAGGCTCTCGAGGGGGCTCCCCGCGTGCGCTGGGGGGGGTGGGGGTCTCTGCCCCGCCCCCCCCGCCGGGGCCGGGCCTTCCCCTCCTACCGGGTCCTGTCGCCCGTGGCCACCGCGATCGTCACCCGCCCGGGTCCCCGAGCCACCCCCGCGGCCACCCTGAGCTTCCGGCACGAGCCCCCGGTCCGTGGGACCCCCGAAATGGGGAGGGGGGAGCCCAAAATGGGGAGGGGGCGGCCCAAAAATGGGGAGGGGGACACTGGGGGAGGGGTTGGGGACCCTAAATTGGGGACGGAGAGCCTGAAATGGGGAGGGGGAGCCCAAAATGGGGAGGGGGGGACCCCAAAAAATGGGGGAGGGGGGAGCCTAAAATGGGGAGGGGGGGTCGGAAATGGGGAGGGGGGAGCCCAAAATGGGGAGGGGGAGCCTGAAAATGGGGATGGGGGGGGCCAAAAATGGGGGGGGGGGGGGGTCCCAAAATGGGGAGGGGGGAGCCCAAATTGGGACCCTAAAGGGGGGGGGGGGGAGGACCTGAAATTGAGGAGGGGGGAGCCCAAAAATGGGGAGGGGGACACTGGGGGAGGGGTTGGGGACCCCAAATTGGGGAGGGGGAGCCCGAAATGGGACCCTAAAGGGGAGGGGGGGACCTGAAATTGAGGCGGGGGGAGCCCAAAATGGGGAGGGGGGGCCTGAAATGGAGATGGGGGGGGGGGCCTAAAATGGGGAGGGGGTGGCCAAAAATGGGGAGGGGAGACCCCAAAAAATGGGGAGGGGGCGGCCTAAAATGGGGAGGGGGGAGCCCAAAATGGGGATGGGATCCGAAAATGGGGATGGAGACCCCCAAAAAAGGGGATGGAGACCCCCCCCCAACCCCAACCCCCCCCCGTTGTCCCCTCCAGGACCCCAAATTAGGGGGGGAGGGTCCTCTGCGCCTTCTGGGACCCCCGGGGGAGGCGCTGGGACTCGGGGGGGTGTCAGGAGGTGCCCCCCAAAAACGGGACCCCCCCCGGGGAGCGCCCCCGGCACCGTCTGCGCCTGCGACCACCTGACGAGCTTCGCCGTGCTGCTGGCCTTTAACGAGATCCAGGTGCCCCAAAACCCCCCGAAATCACCTCAAAAACCACCCCAAAACCACCTCAAAAACACCACAAAAAAACCCCAAAAACCACTCCAAAAAAACCCCAAAATCATCCCCAAACCACCCCAAAATCACCTGAGGGGCTTCGCCGTGCTGCTGGCCTTTAACGAGATCCAGGTGCCCCAAAACCCCCCGAAATCACCCCAAAAACCACCCCAAAATCACCCCAAAACCACCTCAAAAACACCACAAAAAAACCTCAAAAACCACCCCAAAATCACCTCAAAAACCACCCCAAAATCACCTCAAAAACCACCTCAAAAACACCACAAAAAACCCCCAAAAACCACTCCAAAAACCCCCCCCGAAATCACCCCAAAAACAACCCCAAAATCACCTGAGGGGCTTCGCCGTGCTGCTGGCCTTTAATGAGATCCAGGTGCCCCAAAACCCCTGAAATCACCCCAAAAACAACCCCAAAATCACCTCAAAAACCACCCCAAAATCACCTGAGGGGCTTCGCCGTGCTGCTGGCCTTTAACGAGATCCAGGTGCCCCAAAAACCCCCGAAATCACCCCAAAAAACACCCCAAAATCACCTCAAAAACCACCCCAAAATCACCCCAAAAACACCACAAAAAAACCCCAAAAACCACTCCAAAAAAAACCCAAAATCACCCCAAAAATCACCCCAAAATCACCTGAGGGGCTTTGCCGTGCTGCTGGCCTTTAACGAGATCCAGGTGCCCCAAAAACGCCCGAAATCACCCCAAAAACCACCCCAAAATCACCTGAGAGGCTTTGCCGTGCTGCTGGCCTTTAACGAGATCCAGGTGCCCCAAAATCACCCCAAAAACCACCCCAAAAGCACCTCAAAAACCACTCTAAAAAAAACCCAAAATCACCACAAAAAAACCCCAAATCACCCCAAAAACCACCCCAGAACCACCCCAAAAACCACTCTAAAAAAACCCCGAAATCACCCCAAAACCACCACAAAAATACCCCAAAAACCACTCCAAATAAACCCCAAAAAATGCCCCAAAACCACTCCAAAAACCGCTCAAAAAAAACCCAAAATCACCCCAAAACCCACTCCAAAACCCCCAAAATCACCCCAAAATTACCTCAAAAATCACCCCAAAATCACCCAAAAAACCACCCCAAAATCACCTGAGGGGCTTCGCCGTGCTGCTGGCCTTTAACGAGATCCAGGTGCCCCAAAAACCCCCGAAATCACCCCAAAAACCACCCCAAAATCACCCCAAAACCCACTGGAGTAGCCCCAAAAAGTGCCACAAAAATCACCCCAAAATCACCCCAAAATCACCCCAAAACGACCCCAAAATCACCCCAAAAACCACTCCAAAAAACCCCCCAAAAATGCCCCAAAAACCATCCCAAAAAAAACCCCAAAATCACCCCCAAAAAAAACCAAAATCACCCCAAAAACCACCCCAAAACCCCCAAAATCACCCCAAAAAAACCCCCAAAAACACTTCAAAAAAACCCCAAAATCACCTCAAAAACCACTCAAAAAACCCCCAAAATCACCCCAAAAGCCACCCCAAAAACCACCCAAAAAACCATCCGAAAAATACCCAAAAAACCCCAAAATCACCCCCAAAAAAACCCCAAATCACCCCAAAACCACTCCAAAAACTGACCCAAAAAAACCCCAAAATCACCCCAAAAACCACTCCAAAAAAACCCCCAAAAATGCCAAAAAAACCACCCCAAAATCACCCCAAAATCACCCCCAAAAAACCCCCAAAATCACCCCAGAAACCACTCCAAAAAAAACCCCCAAAACCACCCCAAAAAACCCCGAAACCAAAAAAACCCCCCAAAATCACCCCAAAAAACACCCCAAAAAAAACCCCCAAAAATGCCCCAAAAAACACCCCCAAAAAAACCCCAAAATCACCCCAAAAACCACTCCAAAAAAACCCCAAAATACCCCAAAATCACCCCCAAAAAAAACCCCCAAAATCACCCCAAAAAACCACAAAATCACCCCAAAAACCACTCCAAAAAAAAACCCCAAAAAATGCCAAAAAAACCACCCCAAAAAAACCCCCCAAAACCACCCCAAAAAACCCCAAAACCACTTCAAAAAAACCCCAAAATCACCCCAAAAACCACTCCAAAAAAAAAACCAAAACCGCCCCCAAACCACTCCAAAAAAACCCCAAAATACCCCAAAAACCCCCCAAAACCCCAAAACCCACCCCAAAAACCCCCAAAATCACCCCAAAAAAAACCCCAAAAACCACCCCAAAAACCCCAAAATCACCCCAAAAAACCCCAAAACTCCCAAAATCACCCCAAAACCATCGCGGGGCCCCTCGAAACTTCCCGGGGGGGCTCTGGGGGTCTCAGAGGTGACCCAGGGGTGCCTTTGGTAGCCCCGGGGGTGCCTTTGGTGGCCCTGGGGGGTCCCAAGATGGTCCCAGGAGTGGCTTTGGTGGCCCTGGGGGTGCCTTTGGTAGCCCTGGGGGTGGCTTTGGTAGCCCCGGGTGTGTCCGTGGTGGCCCTGGTGGCCCTGGGGGTGCCTTTGGTAGCCCTGGGGGTGCCTTTGGTAGCCCCGGGTGTGTCCGTGGTGGCCCTGGGGGTGCCTTTGGTAGCCCTGGGGGTGCCTTTGCTGGCCCTGGGCCGTGTCCGTGGTGGCTTTGGTGGCCCTGAGGGTGCCTTTGGTGGCCCTGGTAGCCCTGAGCGTGGCTTCGGTAGCCCTGGGGGTTCTTTGGTAGCCCCTAACCCCCCATCCCCCCCCCCCTTTCCCCAGGACCACTGGCTGCTGGACCTGGTGGCCCTGGTGGCCCTGAGGGTGGCTTTGGTAGCCCTGGTGGTGTCTGTGGTGGCCCGGGTGGCCCTGAGGGTGGCTTTGGTGGCCCGGGGCATGTCTGTGGTGGCCCTGGTAGCCCTGAGGGTGGCTTTGGTAGCCCTGGTAGCCCTGAGCGTGGCTTTGGTAGCCCTGGTGGTGTCTGTGGTGGCCCTGGTGGCCCTGAGGGTGGCTTTGGTAGCCCTGGTAGCCCTGAGCGTGGCTTTGGTAGCCCTGGTGGTGTCTGTGGTGGCCCTGGTGGCCCTGAGGGTGGCTTTGGTGGCCCTGGTAGCCCTGAGCTGCCTGCTGGACCTGGTGGCCCTGGTGGCCCTGGTGGTGGTCTGTGGTAGCCCTGGTGGCCCTGAGCGTGGCTTTGGTAGCCCTGGGGGTTCTTTGGTAGCCCCTAACCCCCATCCCCCCCCCCCTTTCCCCAGGACCACTGGCTGCTGGACCTGGTGACGCGGGTGGCCCTGGCCGTGTCCGTGGTAGCCCTGGTGGCCTCGGTTGCACCTTCGCTCTGTGCCGGGCCCTGGGGGGGCTTCGCTCGACGCTGCAGCTGCACCTGAGCCTCAGCCTGCTCGGGGGCCACCTGGGCTTCCTGCTGGGCATCGACGGCGCCCACCGCCCGGTACGGCGGCCACGGGGGGGAGTTGGTAGCCATGGGCAAATTTGGGGTCGTTTTGGGGGGATTTGGGGTCATTTTAGGGAGATTTGGGGTCATTTGGGGGGGGATTTGGGGTCAGTTTGGGGTTGTTTTGGGGAGGTTTGGGGGGGGCCTGTGCCCCTTCCTGCTGGGCAACGATGGTGCCCACCGCCCGGTACGGGGGCCACGGGGGGGGGGTTGGTAGCCATGGGCAAATTTGGGGTCGTTTTGGGGAGATTTGGGGTCATTTTGGGGGGATTTGGGGTCATTTTGGGGGGATTTGGGGTCAGTTTGGGGTTGTTTGGGGGAGGTTTGGGGGGGCCTGTGCCCCTTCCTGCTGGGCAACGATGGTGCCCACCGCCCGGTACGGGGGCCACGGGGGGGGTTTGGTAGCCATGGGCAAATTTGGGGTCATTTTGGGGAGCTTTGGGGTCATTTTAGGGAGATTTGGGGAGGTTTGGGGTCATTTTAGGGAGGTTTGGGGGGGGCCTGTGCCCCTTCCTGCTGGGCATCGATGGTGCCCCACCGCCCGGTACAGGGGCCAAGGGGGGGGTTTGGTAGCCATGGGCAAATTTGGGGTCGTTTTGGGGAGATTTGGGGTCATTTTGGGGGGATTTGGGGTCATTTGGGGGGGATTTGGGGTCAGTTTGGGGTTGTTTGGGGAGGTTTGGGGGGGCCTGTGCCCCTTCCTGCTGGGCATCGATGGTGCCCACCATCCGGTACGGCGGCCACGGGGGGGTTTGGTAGCCATGGGCAAATTTGGGGTCATTTTGGGGGGATTTGGGGTCATTTGGGGGGGATTTGGGGTCATTTGGGGGGGATTTGGGGTCAGTTTGGGGTTGTTTTGGGGAGGTTTGGGGGGGGCCTGTGCCCCTTCCTGCTGGGCATCGATGGTGCCCACCGCCCGGTACGGCGGCCACGGGGGGGGTTGGTAGCCATGGGCAAATTTGGGGTCGTTTTGGGGGGATTTGGGGTCATTTGGGGGGGATTTGGGGTCATTTTAGGGAGGTTTTGGGGAGGTTTGGGGTCGTTTTGGGGAGGTTTGGGGTCATTTTGGGAGATTTTGGGTCGTTTTGGGGGGATTTGGGGTCATTTTGGGGAGATTTGGGGTCGTTTTAGGGAGGTTTGGGGTCATTTTAGGGAGGTTTTGGGGAGGTTTGGGGTCATTTTTGGGAGGTTTGGGGGGGCCTGTGCCCCTTCCTGCTGGGCATCGATGGTGCCCACCACCCGGTACGGGGGCCACGGGGGGGTTTGGTAGCCATGGGCAAATTTGGGGTCGTTTTGGGGAGATTTGGGGTCATTTTGGGGGGATTTGGGGTCATTTTAGGGTTGTTTTGGGGAGGTTTGGGGTCATTTTGGGGGGATTTGGGGAGGTTTGGGGTCATTTTAGGGAGGTTTTGGGGAGGTTTGGGGTCATTTTTGGGAGGTTTGGGGGGGCCTGTGCCCCTTCCTGCTGGGCATCGACGGCGCCCACCGCCCGGTACGGGGGCCACGGGGGGAGTTTGGTAGCCATGGGCAAATTTAGGGTCGTTTTGGGGGGATTTGGGGTCATTTTGGGGGGATTTGGGGTCATTTTAGGGAGGTTTTGGGGAGGATTTGGGGTCATTTTTGGGAGGTTTGGGGGGGCCTGTGCCCCTTCCTGCTGGGCATCGATGGTGCCCACCGCCCGGTACGGGGGCCACGGGGGGGGTTTGGTAGCCATGGGCAAATTTGGGGTCGTTTTGGGGAGATTTGGGGTCATTTTGGGGGGATTTGGGGTCATTTTAGGGAGGTTTTGGGGTCATTTTAGGGAGGTTTGGGGTCATTTTGGGGAGGTTTGGGGTCATTTTGGGGAGATTTGGGGTCATTTTGGGGGGATTTGGGGTCATTTTGGGGAGATTTGGGGTCATTTTAGGAGGTTTGGGGTCATTTTAGGGAGGTTTTGGGGAGGTTTGGGGTCATTTTTGGGAGGTTTGGGGGGCCTGTGCCCCTTCCTGCTGGGCATCGATGGTGCCCACCGCCCGGTACGGGGGCCAAGGGGGGGGTTTGGTAGCCATGGGCAAATTTGGGGTCGTTTTGGGGAGATTTGGGGTCATTTTGGGGGGATTTGGGGTCATTTTGGGGGGATTTGGGGTCAGTTTGGGTTGTTTGGGGGAGGTTTGGGGGGGCCTGTGCCCCTTCCTGCTGGGCAACGATGGTGCCCACCGCCCGGTACGGGGGCCACGGGGGGGGTTTGGTAGCCATGGGCAAATTTGGGGTCATTTTGGGGAGATTTGGGGTCATTTTGGGGGATTTGGGGTCATTTTAGGGAGATTTGGGGAGGTTTGGGGTCATTTTGGGGAGGTTTGGGGTCATTTTGGGGAGATTTGGGGTCGTTTTGGGGGGATTTGGGGTCATTTTGGGGAGATTTGGGGTCGTTTTAGGGAGGTTTGGGGTCATTTTAGGGAGGTTTTGGGGAGGTTTGGGGTCATTTTGGGGAGATTTGGGGAGGTTTGGGGTCATTTTAGGGAGATTTGGGGAGGTTTGGGGTCATTTTAGGGAGGTTTGGGGTCATTTTAGGGAGGTTTTGGGGTCATTTCGGGAGGTTTCGGGGTCATTTTGAGGGAATTTGGGGTCATTTTAGGGAGATTTGGGGTCGTTTTAGGGAGGATTTGGGGTCATTTGGGGGGGGTTGGGGGATTTGGGGTCATTTCGGGAGGTTTTGGGGTCATTTTTGGGAGATTTGGGGTCGTTTTAGGGGGGATTTGGGGTCACTTCAGGGGGGATTTGGGGCCGTTTCAGGGGGAATTTGGGGTCATTTTAGGGAGGTTTGGGGTCATTTTGGGGGATTTGGGGTCATTTTGGGGGGATTTGGGGTCATTTGGGTCATTTTTGGGGGATTTGGGGTAATTTTAGGGAGGTTTGGGGTCATTTTAGGGGGATTTGGGGTCATTTTGGGGTCATTATAGGGAGGTTTGGGGGATCATTTTAGGGGGATTTGGGGTCGTTTTGGGGTCACTTTAGGGGGCATTTGGGGTCATTTTGGGGGGATTTGGGGTCATTTCAGGGAGGTTTGGGGGAGTCATTTTTGGGGGGGATTGGGGTCCTTTTAGGGAAGCTTGGGGTCATTTGGGGGGATTTGGGGTCGTTTTGGGGGATTTGGGGTCATTTTGGGGGGATTTGGGGTCATTTGGGTCATTTTGGGGGATTTGGGGTAATTTTAGGGAGGTTTGGGGTCATTTTAGGGGATTGGGAAGGATTTGGGGTCATTTTGGGGAGGATTTGGGGTCATTTTGGGGAGGATTTGGGGTCATTTTCGGGGCATTTGTGGCACCTCTCAGACCTTTGGAGGTGCCCCCCTGTGCCCCTTCCTGCCGGGCATCGACGGGGGTCGGTCTGGACGTCCCCCCAAAACCCCCTCCAAAAAAAAAACCCCAAAAACCACCCCAAAAAACCCCAAAACCACTTCAAAAAAACGCCAAAATCACCCCCTGTGGCCCCTGACGGCCCCGACGGTGTCCCCTTGCCCAGGTGGCCTGCACGGTGACGGCGGTGGCCCTGCACCTGTCGTTCCTGTGCGCCTTCTCGTGGATGGCGCTGCAGGGCTGGCACCTGCACGTGCTGCTGGTCCGCGTCTTCCCCCCGGCCTGGCTGCGCCCGCGGCACCTGCTGGCCCTGGGCTACGGGCCCCCCGCGCTGATCGTGGCGCTGTCGGCGGCCGCCTTCCCGGGGGGGCTACGGGACCGAGCAATAGTGAGTGATTGCGGGGGGGGGGGGGGTTGGTGGTGATTGATAAGTGTGGTGATTGATAAGCATAGCGATCGATAGCCATAGTGATCAGTAACTATAGTGATCAATAGCCACAGTGATCAATAACTGTAGTGATCGATAGTGATCAATAGCCAGAGTGATCAATAACCGTAGTGATCAATAACTATAGTGATCGATAACCACAGTGATCAAGAACTGTAGTGATCGATAGTGATCAATAGCCAGAGTGATCAATAACCGTAGTGATCAATAACTATAGTGATCAATAACCACAGTGATCAATAACTGTAGTGATCGATAGTGATCAATAGCCATAGTGATCAATAGTGATCAATAACTGTAGTGATCAATAACTGTAGTGTTCAATAACCATAGTGATAGTGACCCATGACCATAGTGATCAATAGTGATCGATAACCAAAATGATCAATAACTATAGTAATCAATAACCATAGTGAACCATAACCATAGTGATCAATAGTGGTCAATAACCATAGTGATCAGTAGCCATAGGGATCAATAGCCATAGTGATCAATAACTGTAGGGATCAATAACCATAGTGATCAATAGCGATCAATAACCATAGTGATCAATAATCATAGTGATCAATAGCAATCAATAACCATAGTGATCGATAACCATAATGATCAATAACCGTAGTGATCAATAAGCATAGTGATCAATAGCAATCACTAACCATAGCAATCAATAACCATAGTGACCCATAACCATAGTGATCAATAGTGATCAATAACCACAGTGATCAATAACCATAGTGCTCAATAGCCATAGTGATCAATAGTGATCAATAACCACAGTGATCAATAACCACAGGGATCAATAACCATAGTGATCAATAGCCACAGTGATCAATAACCATAGTGATCAATAGCCATAGTGATCAATAGCCATAGTGATCAATAACTGTAGTGATCAATAACCATAGTGATCAGTAGTGAGCAATAACCATAGCGATCAATAGTGATCAATAGTGATCGATAACCATAGTGATCGACAACCATAGCAATCAATAACCATAGTGACCAATAACCGTAGTGATCAATAACATATTGATCAATAGTGATCAATAACCAGGGGGATCAATAGCCGTAGTGATCGACAACCATAGCAATCAATAACCGGAGTGATCAATAGCGATCAATAACCAATACTGATCAATAACCATAGCGATCAATAACCATAGTGATCAATAACTGTAGTGATCAGTAACCATAGTGATCAATAGTGATCAATAACCATAGTGATCAATAGCATAGTGATCAATAGTGATCAATAACCATAGGGATCAATAGCCATAGTGATCAATAGTGATCAATAACCATAGTGACCCATAACCATAGTGATCAATAGTGACCGATAACCACAGTGATCAATAGCCATAGCGATCAATAGTGATAATAACCATAGTGATCAATAACCATAGCGATCAGTAACCATAGTGATCAATAACCACAGTGATCAATAACCATAGTGATCAATAGTGATCAATAATTGTAGTAGTCGATAACCATAATGATCAATACTGATCAATTAGCATAGTGATTAATAGAAATAGCGATCAATAACCATAGTGATCAATAACCATAGCAATCAATAACCATCGGGATCAATAACCATCGTGATCAATAACCATAGTGATCAATAGTGATCAATAACCATAGGGATCAATACCATAGTGATCGATAACCATAGTGATAAGTAACCATAGTGATCAATAGTGATCGATAACCATAGTGATCAATAACCATAGTGATCAGTAACTGTAGTGATCAATAAGCATAGTGATCAGTAACCATAGTGACCAATACTGATCAATAACCGTAGCGATCAATAACCGTAGCGATCAGTAACCATAGTGATCAATAGCCATAGTGATCAATAACCAATACTGATCAATAACTGTAGCAATCAATAACTGTAGTGATCAATAACCATAGTGATCAATAGCCACAGTGATCAATAGCCACAGTGATCAATAGCGATCGATAGTGATCAATACCTGTAGGGATCGATAGTGTTCGATAGGGATTGACAGTGAATGGGGGGAGGCTCCCAGTTGCTCCCAGTCCCTCCCAGTATCCCCATTTCCCATTCCCAGTCCCTCCCAGTCCCTCCCAGTCCCTCCCAGTATCCCCATTTCCCGTTCCCAGTTGCTCCCAGTCCCTCCCAGTATCCCCATTTCCCGTTCCCAGTCCCTCCCAGTCCCTCCCAGTATCCCCGTTTCCCGTTCCCAGTCCCTCCCAGTCCCTCCCAGTATCCCCATTTCCCATTCCCAGTCCCTCCCAGTCCCTCCCAGTATCCCCATTTCCCGTTCCCAGTCCCTCCCAGTCCCTCCCAGTATCCCCATTTCCCACTCCCAGTCCCTCCCAGTCCCTCCCAGTATGCCCATTTCCCATTCCCAGTCCCTCCCAGTCCCTCCCAGTATGCCCATTTCCCATTCCCAGTTGCTCCCAGTCCCTCCCAGTATCCCCATTTCCCATTCCCAGTCCCTCCCAGTCCCTCCCAGTATGCCCATTTCCCATTCCCAGTTGCTCCCAGTCCCTCCCAGTATGCCCATTTCCCATTCCCAGTCCCTCCCAGTTGCTCCCAGTCCCTCCCAGTATCCCCATTTCCCATTCCCAGTTGCTCCCAGTCCCTCCCAGTATGCCCATTTCCCATTCCCAGTCCCTCCCAGTCCCTCCCAGTATCCCCATTTCCCATTCCCAGTCCCTCCCAGTCCCTCCCAGTCCCTCCCAGTATCCCCATTTCCCATTCCCAGTCCCTCCCAGTCCCTCCCAGTATCCCCATTTCCCGTTCCCAGTCCCTCCCAGTCCCTCCCAGTATCCCCATTTCCCATTCCCAGTCCCTCCCAGTCCCTCCCAGTATCCCCATTTCCCATTCCCAGTTGCTCCCAGTCCCTCCCAGTATGCCCATTTCCCATTCCCAGTCCCTCCCAGTCCCTCCCAGTCCCTCCCAGTATGCCCATTTCCCATTCCCAGTTGCTCCCAGTCCCTCCCAGTTGCTCCCAGTCCCTCCCCGTATCCCCATTTCCCATTCCCAGTTGCTCCCAGTCCCTCCCAGTTGCTCCCAGTCCCTCCCAGTATGCCCATTTCCCATTCCCAGTTGCTCCCAGTCCCTCCCAGTATGCCCATTTCCCATTCCCAGTCCCTCCCAGTTGCTCCCAGTCCCTCCCAGTATCCCCATTTCCCATTCCCAGTCCCTCCCAGTCCCTCCCAGTATCCCCATTTCCCACTCCCAGTCGCTCCCAGTCCCTCCCAGTATCCCCATTTCCCATTCCCTTCCCTCCCAGTCCCTCCCAGTATGCCCATTTCCCATTCCCAGTCCCTCCCAGTCCCTCCCAGTATGCCCATTTCCCATTCCCAGTCCCTCCCAGTTGCTCCCAGTCCCTCCCAGTATCCCCATTTCCCATTCCCAGTTGCTCCCAGTCCCTCCCAGTATCCCCATTTCCCACTCCCAGTCCCTCCCAGTCCCTCCCAGTATGCCCATTTCCCACTCCCAGTCCCTCCCAGTCCCTCCCAGTATGCCCATTTCCCATTCCCAGTTGCTCCCAGTCCCTCCCAGTATCCCCATTTCCCATTCCCAGTCCCTCCCAGTCCCTCCCAGTATCCCCATTTCCCATTCCCAGTTGCTCCCAGTCCCTCCCAGTATCCCCATTTCCCACTCCCAGTCGCTCCCAGTCCCTCCCAGTATGCCCATTTCCCATTCCCAGTCCCTCCCAGTCCCTCCCAGTCCCTCCCAGTATGCCCATTTCCCATTCCCAGTTGCTGGCTGTCCCTGGACCGCGGCTTCCGCTGGAGCTTCCAGGGCCCCGTCATCGTCATCACCGCGGTGAGAGCCCAGTGCCACCAGTATCACCCAGTATCACCCCAGTATCACCCAGTATCACCCCAGTGCCACCAGTATCACCCAGTATCACCCCAGTATCACCCAGTATCACCCCAGTGCCACCAGTATCACCCAGTATCACCCCAGTATCACCCAGTATCGCCCCAGTGCCACCAGTATCACCCAGTATCACCCCAGTATCACCCAGTATCGCCCCAGTGCCACCAGTATCACCCAGTGTCACCCCAGTATTACCCAGTATCACCCCAGTGCCACCAGTATCACCCAGTATCACCCCAGTATCACCCAGTATCACCCCAGTGCCACCAGTATCACCCAGTATCACCCCAGTATCACCCAGTGTCACCCCAGTGCCACCCCAGTATCACCCCAGTGCCACCCCAGTATCACCCCCAGTATCACCCAGGGCCACCCAGTATCACCCAGTGTCACCCCAGTGTCACCCAGTGCCACCCCAGTGTCACCCCAGTGTCACCCAGTGCCACCCAGTGCCACCCCAGTGCCACCCAGTATCACCCCCAGTATCACCCCAGTGCCACCAGTGCCACCCCAGTATTCACCCAGTGTCACCCAGTGCCACCCCAGTATCACCCCGTATCACACCCAGTATCACCCAGTATCACCCCAGTGTCACCCAGTATCACCCAGTGCCACCCAGTGCCACCCCAGTGCCACCAGTATCACCAGTATCACCCAGTGCCACCCCAGTGTCACCCTAGTATTACCCAGTATCACCCAGTGCCACCCCAGTATCACCCCCAGTATCACCCCCAGTATCACCCAGTGCCACCCCAGTGCCCCCCAGTGCCACCCCAGTGCCAGCCAGTGTCCCCCCAGTGTCACCAGTATCACCCAGTGCCACCCAGTGCCACCCCAGTGTCACCCCAGTATTACCCAGTATCACCCAGTGCCACCCCAGTATCACCCCCAGTATCACCCAGGGCCGCCCAGTGCCAGCCAGTGTCCCCCCAGTGTCACCAGTATCACCCAGTGCCACCCCAGTGTCACCCCAGTGTCACCCAGTATCACCCAGTGCCACCCCAGTGTCACCCCAGTATTACCCAGTATCACCCAGTGCCACCACAGTATCACCCAGTGCCACCCAGTATCACCCCAGTGTCACCCCAGTGTCACCCAGTATCACCCAGTGCCACCCCAGTGTCACCCCAGTGTCACCCCAGTATCACCCAGTATCACACCCAGTATCACCCCAGTGTCACCCAGTGCCACCCAGTATCACCCAGTGCCACCCCAGTGCCACCCCAGTGTCACCCCAGTATCACCCAGTATCACACCCAGTATCACCCCAGTGTCACCCAGTGCCACCCAGTATCACCCAGTGCCACCCCAGTGCCACCCCAGTGCCACCCCAGTGTCACCCCAGTGTCACCCAGTGCCACCCAGTATCACCCCAGTGTCACCCCAGTGTCACCCAGTATCACCCAGTGCCACCCCAGTGTCACCCCAGTGTCACCCAGTATCACCCCGTATCACACCCAGTATCACCCCAGTGTCACCCAGTGCCACCCAGTATCACCCAGTGCCACCCCAGTGTCACCCCAGTGTCACCCAGTGCCACCCAGTATCACCCAGTGCCACCCCAGTGCCACCCCAGTGTCACCCCAGTGTCACCCAGTGTCACCCAGTATCTCCCAGTGCCACCCCAGTGTCACCCCAGTGTCACCCAGTGTCACCCAGTATCTCCCAGTGCCACCCCAGTGTCACCCCAGTATCACCCAGTATCACCCCATATCACACCCAGTATCACCCCAGTGTCACCCAGTGCCACCCAGTATCACCCAGTGCCACCCCAGTGTCACCCAGTGTCACCCAGTGCCACCCAGTATCACCCAGTGCCACCCCAGTGTCAGCAGTGCCGCCCAGTGTCACCCAGTGTCCCCTCTGACGTCCCCCTGATGTCCCTCTGTCCGTCTGTCCCCTCTGATGTCCCCCTGTCCGTCTGTCCGTCTGTCCCCCTGTCTGTCCGTCTATCCCTCTGTCCCCTCTGATGTCCCCCTGTCCGTCTGTCCCCTCTGATGTCCCTCTGTCCGTCTGTCCCCCTGTCCGTCTGTCCCTCTGTCCCTCTGTCCCCAGTGATGTCCCTCTGTCCGTCTGTCCCTCTGTCCGTCTGTCCCCTCTGTCCCCCCTGATGTCCGTCTGTCCCCCCTGATGTCCCCCCTATGTCCGTCTGTCCCTCTGTCCCCCCCAATGTCCCCCCGATGTCCATCTGTCCCCCCTGATGTCCCTCTGATGTCCGTCTGTCCCTCTGTCCTCCCCAATGTCCCCCCTGATGTCCATCTGTCCCCCCTGATGTCCCTCTGTCCCCCCTGATGTCCCCCCCCAATGTCCCTCTGTCCGTCTGTCCCCCCCAATGTCCCCCCCGATGTCCCTCTGTCCCCCCTGATGTCCCCCCTATGTCCGTCTGTCCCTCTGTCCTCCCCAATGTCCCCCTGATGTCCCTCTGTCCTCCCTGATGTCCCCCCCAATGTCCGTCTGTCCGTCTGTCCCCCCGATGTCCCCCCTGATGTCCGTCTGTCCCCTCTGATGTCCCTCTGATGTCCGTCTGTCCCCTCTGATGTCCCCCCAATGTCCGTCTGTCCCTCTGTCCTCCCCAATGTCCCCCCGATGTCCATCTGTCCCCCCTGATGTCCCTCTGATGTCCATCTGTCCCCCCTGATGTCCGTCTGTCCCCTCTGATGTCCCCCTGTCCCTCTGTCCCTCTGTCCTCCCTGATGTCCCCCCCAATGTCCGTCTGTCCCTCTGTCCTCCCCAATGTCCCCCCCGATGTCCGTCTGTCCCCCCTGATGTCCCCCCCAATGTCCGTCTGTCCGTCTGTCCCCCCGATGTCCCCCCTGATGTCCGTCTGTCCCCCCTGATGTCCCTCTGATGTCCGTCTGTCCCCTCTGATGTCCCCCTGTCCCTCTGTCCCTCTGTCCTCCCCGATGTCCCCCCCGATGTCCGTCTGTCCCTCTGTCCCCCCCGATGTCCGTCCGTCCCTCTGTCCCCCCCGATGTCCCCCCTGACGTCCGTCCGTCCGTCCGTCCGTCCGTCCCAGGCCAACGCCGCCATCCTCGTTGTCACCCTCTGGAAGTTGGTGCAGAAATTCCACGAGGTCAACCCGGACGTGGGACACCTGCGCAAGATCCGGTGGGATACTGGGGATACTGGGGATACTGGGACGTACTGGGGATACTGGGGGGACTGGGGACATGGGACACCTGCGCAAGATCCGGTGGGATACTGGGGATACTGGGACATACTGGGGATACTGGGGGGACTGGGGGCACTGGGGATACTGGGGACATGGGACACCTGCGCAAGATCCAGTGGGATACTGGGGATACTGGGAGATACTGGGGGGACTGGGGGCACTGGGGACGTGGGACACCTGCGCAAGATCCGGTGGGATACTGGGGATACTGGGAGATACTGGGGGGACTGGGGGCACTGGGGATACTGGGGACATGGGACACCTGCGCAAGATCCAGTGGGATACTGGGGATACTGGGAGATACTGGGGGGACTGGGGACATGGGACACCTGCGCAAGATCCGGTGGGATACTGGGGATACTGGGACATACTGGGGATACTGGGGACATGGGACACCTGCGCAAGATCCGGTGGGATACTGGGGATACTGGGACATACTGGGGGGACTGGGGGGACTGGGGGCACTGGGGATACTGGGAGATACTGGGGGGACTGGGGGGACTGGGGACATGGGACACCTGCGCAAGATCCGGTGGGATACTGGGAGATACTGGGGATACTGGGGGGCATGGGGATACTGGGGACATGGGACACCTGCGCAAGATCCGGTGGGATACTGGGGATACTGGGGATACTGGGGGGACTGGGGGGACTGGGGGGACTGGGGACATGGGACACCTGCGCAAGATCCGGTGGGATACTGGGGATACTGGGGATACTGGGGGGACTGGGGGGACTGGGGGGACTGGGGACATGGGACACCTGCGCAAGATCCGGTGGGATACTGGGGATACTGGGACATACTGGGGGGACTGGGGATACTGGGGCTACTGGGGATACTGGGACATACTGGGGGGACTGGGGATACTGGGGGGACTGGGGGCACTGGAGATACTGGGGATACTGGGGGCACTGGGGATACTGGGGACATGGGACACCTGCGCAAGATCCGGTGGGATACTGGGGATACTGGGGGGACTGGGGATACTGGGGATACTGGGAGATACTGGGAGATACTGGGGGGACTGGGGGGACTGGGGATAGTGGGAGATACTGGGAGACTGGGGGGGACTGGGGATACTGGGAGATACTGGGGGGACTGGGGGGACTGGGGACGCTGGGGACACTGGGGGATACTGGGGGACACTGGGGGGACACTGGGGGACACTGGGGATACTGGTGGATACCTGTGGATACTGGGGAACACTGGGTGAACACTGGGGATACTGGTGGATACTGGGGGGACACTGGGTGAACACTGGGGATACTGGGGGATACTGGGGGGACACTGGGGATACTGGTGGATACTGGGGGGACACTGGGTGAACACTGGGGATACTGGTGGATACTGGGGGGATATTGAGGATGCTGGGGGACACTGGGGGGACACTGGGGGGACACTGGGTGAACACTGGGGGATACCGGTGGATACTGGGGGGACACTGGGTGAACACTGGGGATACTGGGGGACACTGGGGGGATATTGAGGATACTGCTGGATACTGGGGGACACTGGGGATACCGGTGGATACTGGTGGATACTGGGGGACACTGGGAGGACTGGTGGATACTGGGGGGATATTGAGGATACTGGGGGGCACTGGTGGACACTGGGGATACTGGTGGATACTGGTGGATACTGGTGGACACTGGTGGATACTGGTGGATACTGGGGGACACTGGGGGGCACTGGGGATACCGGTGGATACTGGTGGATACCGGTGGATACTGGGGGGACACTGGGGAGCACTGGGGGATACTGGTGGATACTGGTGGATACTGGTGGACACTGGGGGACACTGGGGGACACTGGGGGACACTGGGGATACTGGTGGATACCGGTGGATACTGGGGGGACACTGGGTGAACACTGGGGATACTGGGGGACACTGGGGGGACACTGGGGGACACTGGGGGACACTGGGGGATACTGGGGGACACTGGGGAGCACTGGGGGATACCGGTGGATACTGGGGGACACTGGGGGATACTGGGGGGATATTGAGGATACTGGGGGACACTGGGGGGACACTGGTGGATACTGGGGGATACCGGGGGGATATTTAGGACACTGGGGGGACACTGGGTGAACACTGGGGATACTGGGGGACACTGGGGATACTGGTGGATACTGGGGGGATATTGAGGATACTGGGGGACACTGGTGGATACTGGGGGCACTGGGGACACTGGTGGACACTGGTGGACACTGGTGGACATCAGTTGCCCCCGGTGGCCCCGGGCTGACCCCGCGGGTGTCCCCAGGGTGCTGCTGGTCACCGCCCTGGGCCAGCTCGCCCTGCTGGGCTCGGGCTGGGTGCTGGGGGTGGGGGTGGGGCTGGGCTGGGCGGGGGGGGAGGGGCCGCCCCTCCCCCCCGGCAGCGCCCCCCCGCCCCTCCCCCTCCTCTTCTGCGTGGTCAACGCCGCCCAGGGGCTCTTCATCTTCCTGTGCCACTGCGTGGGGCACCCCAAGGTACCCGAAATCCCCCGAATTCACCCCAAAAAATCGTCTCGGGAGGATCAAAAACCCCAAAAACCCAAAAAACCCCGCTCAAAAACCCCAAAAATCCACTAAAATACCCCAAAAATCACCCCAAAATCCCCCCCCGGTACCCCAAGGTACCCGAAATCCCCCGAATTCACCCCAAAAAATCACCTCGGGAGGACCAAAAACCCAAAAAAACCCCAAAAAACCCCACTCAAATACCCCAAAATTACCCCAAAATCCGGCCGGGGACCCCAAAAATCCCCCCCCGGCTCTTCATCTTCCTGTGCCACTGCGTGGGGCACCCCAAGGTACCCGAAATCCCCCGAATTCACCCCAAAAAATCGTCTCGGGAGGATCAAAAACCCCAAAAACCCAAAAAACCCCGCTCAAAAACCCCAAAAATCCACTAAAATACCCCAAAAATCACCCCAAAATCCCCCCCTGGCACCCCAAGGTACCCGAAATCCCCCGAATTCACCCCAAAAAATCACCTCGGGAGGACCAAAAACCCAAAAAAACCCCAAAAAACCCCACTCAAATACCCCAAAATTACCCCAAAATCCGGCCGGGGACCCCAAAAATCCCCCCCTGGCTCTTCATCTTCCTGTGCCACTGCGTGGGGCACCCCAAGGTACCCGAAATCCCCCGAATTCACCCCAAAAAATCGTCTCGGGAGGATCAAAAACCCCAAAAACCCCGCTCAAAAACCCCAAAAATCCACCAAAATACCCCAAAAATCACCCCAAAATCCCCCCCCGGCACCCCAAGGTACCCGAAATCCCCCGAATTCACCCCAAAAAATCACCTCGGGAGGACCAAAAACCCAAAAAAAACCCCAAAAAACCCCACTCAAATACCCCAAAATTACCCCAAAATCCGGCCGGGGACCCCAAAAATCCCCCCCCGGCTCTTCATCTTCCTGTGCCACTGCGTGGGGCACCCCAAGGTACCCGAAATCCCCGGAATTCACCCCAAAAAATCGCCTGGGGAGGATCAAAAACCCCAAAAACCCAAAAAACCCGCTCAAAAACCCCAAATATTGCCCCAAAAATCCACTAAAATACCCCAAAAATCACCCCTAAATCCCCCCCCCGGCACCCCAAGGTACCCGAAATCCCCCGAATTCACCCCAAAAAATCACCTCGGGAGGATCAAAAACCCCAAAAACCCCAAAAAACCCCCCCAAAACCCCCCAAAATTGCCCAAAAATCACCCCAAATCCCCCCCGGCTCTTCATCTTCCTGTGCCACTGCGTGGGGCACCCCAAGGTACCCGAAATCCCCCGAATTCACCCCAAAAAATCGCCTCGGGAGGATCAAAAACCCCAAAAACCCAAAAAACCCGCTCAAAAACCCCAAAAATTGCCCCAAAAATCCACTAAAATACCCCAAAAATCACCCCTAAATCCCCCCCCCCCGGCACCCCAAGGTACCCGAAATCCCCCGAATTCACCCCAAAAAATCACCTCGGGAGGATCAAAAACCCCAAAAACCCCAAAAAACCCCCCAAAAACCCCCAAAATTGCCCAAAAATCACCCCAAATCCCCCCCGGCTCTTCATCTTCCTGTGCCACTGCGTGGGGCACCCCAAGGTACCCAAAATGCCCCGAATTCACCCCAAAAAATCGCCTGGGGAGGATCAAAAACCCCAAAAACCCAAAAACCCCCAAAAAACCCCGCTCAAAAACCCCAAAAATCCACTAAAATACCCCAAAAATCACCCCTAAATCCCCCCCCCGGCACCCCAAGGTACCCGAAATCCCCCGAATTCACCCCAAAAAATCACCTCGGGAGGACCAAAAACCCAAAAAACGCCAAAAAACCCCACTCAAATACCCCAAAATTACCCCAAAATCCGGCCGGGGACCCCAAAAATCCCCCCCCGGCTCTTCATCTTCCTGTGCCACTGCGTGGGGCACCCCAAGGTACCCGAAATCCCCCGAATTCACCCCAAAAAATCGCCTCGGGAGGATCAAAAACCCCAAAAACCCAAAAAACCCGCTCAAAAACCCCAAAAATTGCCCCAAAAATCCACTAAAATACCCCAAAAATCACCCCTAAATCCCCCCCCGGCACCCCAAGGTACCCGAAATCCCCCGAATTCACCCCAAAAAATCACCTGGGGAGGATCAAAACCCCAAAAAACCCCACTCAAATACCCCAAAAATCCACTAAAATCATCCCAAAATCCACTAAAATACCCCCAAAATCACCCCAAATCCCCCCCCCGGCTCTTCATCTTCCTGTGCCACTGCGTGGGGCACCCCAAGGTACCCGAAATGCCCCAAATTCACCCCAAAAAATCGCCTGGGGAGGATCAAAAACCCCAAAAACCCAAAAACCCCCAAAAAACCCCGCTCAAAAACCCCAAAAATCCACTAAAATACCCCAAAAATCACCCCTAAATCCCCCCCCCGGCACCCCAAGGTACCCGAAATCCCCCGAATTCACCCCAAAAAATCACCTCGGGAGGACCAAAAACCCAAAAAAAACCCCAAAAAACCCCACTCAAATACCCCAAAATTACCCCAAAATCCGGCCGGGGACCCCAAAAATCCCCCCCCGGCTCTTCATCTTCCTGTGCCACTGCATGGGGCACCCCAAGGTACCCGAAATCCCCGGAATTCACCCCAAAAAATCGCCTGGGGAGGATCAAAACCCCAAAAACCCAAAAAACCCGCTCAAAAACCCCAAAAATTGCCCCAAAAATCCACTAAAATACCCCAAAAATCACCCCTAAATCCCCCCCCCGGCACCCCAAGGTACCCGAAATCCCCCGAATTCACCCCAAAAAATCACCTCGGGAGGATCAAAAACCCCAAAAACCCCAAAAAACCCCCCAAAAACCCCCAAAATTGCCCAAAAATCACCCCAAATCCCCCCCGGCTCTTCATCTTCCTGTGCCACTGCGTGGGGCACCCCAAGGTACCCGAAATGCCCCGAATTCACCCCAAAAAATCGCCTGGGGAGGATCAAAAACCCCAAAAACCCAAAAACCCCCAAAAAACCCCGCTCAAAAACCCCAAAAATCCACTAAAATACCCCAAAAATCACCCCTAAATCCCCCCCCCGGCACCCCAAGGTACCCGAAATCCCCCGAATTCACCCCAAAAAATCACCTCGGGAGGACCAAAAACCCAAAAAACCCCACTCAAATACCCCAAAATTACCCCAAAATCCGGCCGGGGACCCCAAAAATCCCCCCCCGGCTCTTCATCTTCCTGTGCCACTGCGTGGGGCACCCCAAGGTACCCGAAATCCCCCGAATTCACCCCAAAAAATCGCCTGGGGAGGATCAAAACCCCAAAAACCCAAAAAACCCCGCTCAAAAACCCCCAAAATCCACCAAAATACCCCAAAAATCCCAAAATTCCACTAAAATCACCCAAAAATCGCCCCCAAATCCCCCAAACCTCCCCAAAACTGTCCCTGGTTGAAGGGGGAGGGTCCCAGTTCAAACTGGGAAGGTTCCAGTTCAAACTGGGAGGGTTCTGTTCCAAACTGGGGTGGTCCCAGTTCAAACTGGGAAGTTCCCAGTTCAAACCAGTTCCCGTTTCAAACTGGGAGGGTCCCATTCCAAACTGGGAGGGTCCCAGTCCAAACTGGGAAAGTTCTGTTCCAAACTGGGAAGGTTCCATTCCAAACTGGGCTGGTCCCAGTCCAAACTGGGAAGGTTCCATTCCAAACTGGGGCAGTCCCAGTCCAAACTGGGAGGGTTTCCCAGTTCATACTGGGAGGCTCCCAGTTTGAACCAGTTCCCGTTTCAAACTGGGAGGGTCCCAGTCCAAACTGGGAAGGTTGCATTTCAAACTGGGAAGGTTCCATTGCAAACTGGGAGGGTTTCCCAGTTCATACTGGGAGGGTCCCAGTTCCAACTGGGAGGGTTCCATTCCAAACTGGGAGGGTTCTGTTCCAAACTGGGAGGGTCTCATCTCAAACTGGGGCAGTCCCAGTTCAAACTGGGAGGGTTCCATTCCAAACTGGGAGGGTTTCCCAGTTCATACTGGGAGGCTCCCAGTTCAAACCAGTTCCCATCCCATCTCAAACTGGGGGGGTTCCATTCCAAACTGGGAGGGTCCTAGTTCAAACTGGGAGGGTCCCATCTCAAACTGGGAAGGTTCCATTCCAAACTGGGGTGGTCCCAGTCCAAACTGGGAGGGTTTCCCAGTTCATACTGGGAGGCTCCCAGTTCAAACCAGTTCCCGTTCCAGGTCCGAGCCTGGTACCGGTCCCTGCTGTGCCCCCGCTCCCGGCCCTACTCGGAGTTCACCAGTCACACCAGTAACACCAGTAACAGCCGGGTCAGAGCCTCCCAGTCACACCAGTAACACCAGTAACCCCCAGGTGAGCTATCCCAGTCACACCAGTCACACCAGTAACACCAGTAACAGCCGGGTCAGAGCCTCCCAGTCCCACCAGTAACACCAGTAACCCCCAGGTGAGCTATCCCAGTCACACCAGTCACACCAGTAACACCAGTAACAGCCGGGTCAGAGCCTCCCAGTCACACCAGTAACACCAGTAACCCCCAGGTGAGCTATCCCAGTCACACCAGTCACACCAGTAACACCAGTAACACCCGGGTCAGAGCCTCCCAGTCACACCAGTAACACCAGTAACCCCCAGGTGAGCTATCCCAGTCACACCAGTCACACCAGTAACACCAGTAACAGCCGGGTCAGAGCCTCCCAGTCCCACCAGTAACACCAGTAACCCCCAGGTGAGCTATCCCAGTCACACCAGTCACACCAGTAACACCAGTAACAGCCGGGTCAGAGCCTCCCAGTCACACCAGTAACACCAGTAACCCCCAGGTGAGCTATCCCAGTCACACCAGTCACACCAGTAACACCAGTAACACCCGGGTCAGAGCCTCCCAGTCACACCAGTAACACCAGTAACCCCCAGGTGAGCTATCCCAGTCACACCAGTCACACCAGTAACACCAGTAACAGCCGGGTCAGAGCCTCCCAGTCCCACCAGTAACACCAGTAACCCCCAGGTGAGCTATCCCAGTCACACCAGTAACACCAGTAACACCAGTAACAGCCGGGTCAGAGCCTCCCAGTCTCACCAGTAACACCAGTAACCCCCAGGTGAGCTATCCCAGTCACACCAGTCACACCAGTAACACCAGTAACAGCCGGGTCAGAGCCTCCCAGTCACACCAGTAACACCAGTAACCCCCAGGTGAGCTATCCCAGTCACACCAGTCACACCAGTAACACCAGTAACAGCCGGGTCAGAGCCTCCCAGTCCCACCAGTAACACCAGTAACCCCCAGGTGAGCTATCCCAGTCACACCAGTCACACCAGTAACACCAGTAACAGCCGGGTCAGAGCCTCCCAGTCACACCAGTAACACCAGTAACCCCCAGGTGAGCTATCCCAGTCACACCAGTCACACCAGTAACACCAGTAACACCCGGGTCAGAGCCTCCCAGTCACACCAGTAACACCAGTAACCCCCAGGTGAGCTATCCCAGTCACACCAGTCACACCAGTAACACCAGTAACAGCCGGGTCAGAGCCTCCCAGTCCCACCAGTAACACCAGTAACCCCCAGGTGAGCTATCCCAGTCACACCAGTAACACCAGTAACACCAGTAACAGCCGGGTCAGAGCCTCCCAGTCTCACCAGTAACACCAGTAACCCCCAGGTGAGCTATCCCAGTCACACCAGTCACACCAGTAACACCAGTAACAGCCGGTCAGAGCCTCCCAGTCACACCAGTAACACCAGTAACCCCCAGGTGAGCTATCCCAGTCACACCAGTAACACCAGTAACACCAGTAACAGCCGGGTCAGAGCCTCCCAGTCCCACCAGTAACACCAGTAACCCCCAGGTGAGCTATCCCAGTCACACCAGTAACACCAGTAACACCAGTAACAGCCGGGTCAGAGCCTCCCAGTCCCACCAGTAACACCAGTAACCCCCAGGTGAGCTATCCCAGTCACACCAGTCACACCAGTAACACCAGTAACAGCCGGGTCAGAGCCTCCCAGTCACACCAGTAACACCAGTAACCCCCAGGTGAGCTATCCCAGTCACACCAGTCACACCAGTAACACCAGTAACAGCCGGGTCAGAGCCTCCCAGTCCCACCAGTAACACCAGTAACCCCCAGGTGAGCTATCCCAGTCACACCAGTAACACCAGTAACACCAGTAACAGCCGGGTCAGAGCCTCCCAGTCACACCAGTAACACCAGTAACCCCCAGGTGAGCTAGCCCAGTCACACCAGTAACACCAGTAACACCAGTAACAGCCGGGTCAGAGCCTCCCAGTCACACCAGTAACACCAGTAACCCCCAGGTGAGCTAGCCCAGTCACACCAGTAACACCAGTAACAGCCGGGTCAGAGCCTCCAGTCCCACCAGTAACACCAGTAACCCCTCCCAGTAACACCAGTAACCCCTCCCAGTCACTCCAGTAACCCCTCCCAGTCACACCAGTAACCCCAGTAACCCCTCCCAGTAACCCCAATCACACCAGTAACCCCTCCAGTCACACCAGTAACCCCTCCCAGTAACCCCAGTCACACCAGTAACCCCTCCCAGTCACACCAGTAACACCAGTAACCCCTCCCATTAACCCGAGTAACCCCTCCCAGTCACACCAGTAACCCAGTAACCCCTCCCATTAACCCAGTAACCCCTCCCAGTAACCCCAGTAACCCCTCCCAGTCACACCAGTAACCCCAGTAACCCCTCCCAGTAACCCCAGTAACCCCTCCCAGTCACACCAGTAACCCCAGTAACCCCTCCCAGTAACCCCAGTAACCCCTCCCAGTCACACCAGTAACCCCAGTAACCCCTCCCAGTAAACCCCAGTAACCCTCCCAGTAACCCCAGTCACACCAGTAACCCCTCCCAGTCACACCAGTAACCCCAGTAACCCCTCCCAGTCACACCAGTAACCCCTCCAGTCACACCAGTAACCCCAGTAACCCCTCCCAGTAACCCCAGTCACACCAGTAAACCCCTCCCAGTCACACCAGTAACCCCAGTAACCCCTCCCAGTAACCCAGTAACCCCTCCCAGTCACACCAGTAACCCCAGTAACCCCTCCCAGTAACCCCAGTAACCCCTCCCAGTCACACCAGTAACCCCAGTAACCCCTCCCAGTAACCCCAATCACACCAGTAACCCCCTCCCATTAACCCCAGTAACCCCTCCCAGTAACCCCAGTAACCCCTCCCAGTCACACCAGTAACCCCAGTAACCCCTCCCAGTAACCCCAGTAACCCCCCCAAGCCCCACGAGGGGCCCAGCTCTGACCCCTCCCCCCTCCCCTCCCCCCGCAGGTGCCGAAAATTCCCGGAAATCCAAAAATTCCCGGAAATCCGAAGGAATTTTGGGGGAAAACGACGGAATTTTGGGGAAATCCGATGGAATTTTGGGAAATCCGATGGAATTTGGGGGAAATCCGATGGAATTTGGGGGAAATCCGATGGAATTTCGGGAAAATCCGGGGTTTTCCGCCGCCCCTCCCCCACCCCGCGCCCCTCCCCCACCTCACGGGGGGATCAATAAAGAGAAGCCAGCCCGGGTTTGGGGCGAATTCCTGGGATTTTGGGGAAATTCCTGGGATTTTGGGGGGAATTCTCAGGATTTTGGGGCTCCAGGACGTTTTGGGGTGAATTCCTGGGATTTTGGGGGGAATTCGGGGGATTTTGGGGGAATTCTCGGGATTTTGGGGCAACTTCAGGGATTTGGGGGGTTCCAGGGCATTTTTGGGATGAATTCTCAGGATTTTGGGGTGAATTCCAGGGATTTTGAGGGGAATTTCAGGAATTTGGGGACCCAGGAGGGGTTTTGGGGGGGATTTTTGGGATTTTGGGGAAATTCCTGGGATTTTGGAGTTCCAGGATGTTTTTGGGGCGAATTCCCAGGATTTTTGGGGAAATTCCTGGGATTTGGGGGGTTCCAGGGCATTTTTGGGATGAATTCTCAGGATTTTGGGGTGAATTCGGGGGATTTTGAGGGGAATTTCAGGAATTTGGGGACCCAGGAGGGGTTTTGGGGGGGATTTTTGGGATTTTGGGGAAATTCCTGGGATTTTGGAGTTCCACGATGTTTTTGGGGCGAATTCCCAGGATTTTTGGGGAAATTCCTGGGATTTGGGGGGTTCCAGGGCATTTTTGGGGTGAATTCCCGGCATTTTGGGGTGAATTCGGGGGATTTTGGGGGGAATTTCAGGAATTTGGGGACCCAGGAGGGGTTTGGGGGGATTTTTGGGATTTTGGGGAATTCCTGGGATTTTGGAGTTCCAGGATGTTTTTGGGGCGAATTCCCAGGATTTTTGGGGAAATTCCTGGGATTTGGGGGGTTCCAGGGCATTTTTGGGGTGAATTCCCGGCATTTTGGGGTGAATTCCAGGGATTTGGGGAATTCCAGGAGGGAATTTGGGGTGAATTCGGGGGATTTTGGGGTGAATTCGGGGGATTTTGGGGAAATTCCAGGGATTTGGGGGGTTCCAAGGCATTTTTGGGGTGAATTCAGGGGATTTTGGGCTGAATTCGGGGGATTTTGGGCTGAATTCCAGGGATTTGGGGACCCAGGAGGGAATTTGGGCTGAATTCCCGGGATTTTGGGGTGAATTCCTGGGACTTCGGGCTGAATTCCTGGGATTTTTGGGGCGAATTCCAGGGATTTTGGGGCTGAGTTCCCGGGATTTTGGGGTTCTAGGACATTTTTGGGCTGAATTCACAGGATTTTGGGCTGAATTCCAGGGATTTTGGGGAAATTCCAGGGATTTGGGGGGTTCCAGGGCATTTTTGGGGTGAATTCCTGCTATTTTGGGGGAATTCCTGGGATTTTGGGGGGAATTTCAGGAATTTGGGGACCCAGGAGGGATTTTGGGGGGCATTTTCGGGATTTTGAGGGGAATTCCTGGGATTTTGGGGTTCCAGGGCATTTTTGGGCTGAATTCCTGGGATTTGGGGGTGAATTCCTGGGATTTGGGGACCCAGGAGGGAATATGGGCAAATTCCCGGGATTTTGGGGAAATTCCTGCGATTTTGGGGGTCCAGGACATTTTTGGGCTGAATTCCCAGGATTTTAGGGGGAAATCTCGGGACTTTGGGCTGAATTCCCAGGATTTTGGGGCGAATTCCTGGGATTTTTGGGGCGAATTCCCGGTATTTTGGGGCTCTAGGACATTTTTGGGCTGAATTCACAGGATTTTGGGCTGAATTCCTGGGATTTTGGGGAAATTCCAGGGATTTGGGGGGTTCCAGGGCATTTTTGGGGTGAATTCCTGCGATTTTGGGGTGAATTCCTGGGATTTGGGGGGATTTTGGGGTGAATTCCAGGGATTTTAGGGGTCCAGGGCATTTTTGGGATGAATTCCTGGATTTCGGGGTGAATTCCTGGGATTTGGGGGATGAATTCCAGGGATTTGGGGACCCAGGAGGAAATTTGGGGTGATTTTGGGGGGAATTTCAGGAATTTGGGGACCCAGGAGGGATTTTGGGCTGAATTCCTGGGATTTTGGGGTGAATTCCAGGGATTTGGGGACCCAGGAGGGAATTTGGGCTGAATTCCCGGGATTTTGGGGTGAATTCCTGGGACTTCGGGCTGAATTCCTGGGATTTTTGGGGCGAATTCCCGGTATTTTGGGGCTCTAGGATGTTTTTGGGCTGAATTCCTGGGATTTTGGGCTGAATTCCCAGGATTTCGGGGCGAATTCCCGGGATTTTGGGGCTCTAGGACATTTTTGGGTTGAATTCCAGGCATTTGGGGACCACCTCCAAATCCCGAGGGGGTTTTTTTTTGGGGGGAATTTTTTTTTTTTCCCAAAATTCTTATTTTTATTTTTATTTTATTTCAAAAATAAACTTTGAGCCGCGCCCCTCCCCCACCCCGCGGGGGGGGGCCTCGGGCAAGGGACCCCCCCCAAAAAAAACCCCCAGGGACCCCAAAAACCCCCAGGGACCCCAAATTTTTTTGGGGGGGGGGGTCGCAGCCGATCCCGAATTTGGGGAGGGGTCCCAGACGAGCCCTTCCTCAAATTGGGGGGGGGTCTGACCCCACCTGGACCCCCCCAAAATGGTCCGGGGGGGTCTCAAATGACCCCAAATTTTGGGGGTGGGGGGTCTCAGATGGGCCCCAAATTTTGGGGGCGGGGGGGTCTCAGATGGGCCCCAAATTTTGGGGGCGGGGGGTCTCAGATGGGCCCCAAATTTTGGGGAGGGGGTCTCAGACGGGCCCCAAATTTTGGGGAGGGGTCCCAGACGAGCCCTTCCTCAAATTGGGGGGGGGTCTGACACCCCCAGGACCCCCCAAATCCGCCCCCAAACCCCCCCCAAAACAGCTCCCACAATCCAATGGGGGTCCAAAACCACCCCGATTTTTTTGGGGGGGGGTCTCGGGGCGCTGCGGAATTTGGGGAGGGGTCTCAGATGGGCCCCTCCTCAAATTGGGGGGGTCTGACCCCCCCAAAACCCCCCCAAAACAACTCCCACAATCCAACGGGGGTCCAAAACCACCCCGATTTTTTTGGGGGGGGGTCTCGGGGCGCTGCGGAATTTGGGGAGGGGTCTCAGATGAGCCTCTCCTCGGGGGGCAGGCGCAGTGGGGGGGGGCCGGGGGGGGGTCCCCGCGCCCCCCCCCCCCAATTCCTCGCGGCTGGGTCTGTAGGAGCCCTCGGTGCGGCGCTTCTCGCGCAGCCTCAGCGCCGCCGCCAGCAGCAGCCCCACGAGGCCGAACGCCCCCAGACCCCCGAAAACCACCGAGAGAGCCACGACCCCCGCGGGCTGCAGGGAGAAACGGGCGGGGGGGGACCCCAAAATTGAGGGGATCCCAAAAAATCCCCAGGAAGACCGAAAAAATCCCCCCAAAATCCCGAATTTCCCACGGTTTTCTCCGCCAGAAACATCCAAAAACCCACCCAAAAACCGCCCAGGAACCCCAAAAACCGCCCAGAAATCCCCAAAACCCCCTCAAAGAACCCCAAAAACCACCCAGGAATCCCCAAAAACCACACAGGAACCCCCAAAAATCCCAGGGGAAACACAGGGACCCCCAAAATCCCCCAGAAACCACCCAAAGACACCAAAAACCACCCAGGGACCCCCAAAATCCAGCCAAGGACCCCCAAAAACCCCTCAAAGAACCCAAAAACCCCTCAAGGACCCCCAAAATCCAGCCAAGGACCCCCAAAAACCCCTCAAAGAACCCCCAAAACCCCCCCAGGGATCCCCAAAATCCAGCCAAGGACCCGCAAAAACCCCTCAAAGAACCCCAAAAACCCCCCAAGGACCCCCCAAAACCACCCAGGGACCCCCAAAAACTCCTCAAAGAACCCAAAAACCCCTCAAGGACCCCCAAAATCCAGCCAAGGACCCCCAAAAACCCCTCAAAGAACCCCAAATCCCTCCAGGGACTCCCCCCCAGCAGCCCCACGAGGCCGAACGCCCCCAGACCCCCGAAAACCACCGAGAGAGCCACGACCCCCGCGGGCTGGAAGGAGAAACGGGCGGGGGGGACCCCAAAATTGAGGGGATCCCAAAAAATCCCCAGGAAGACCGAAAAAATCCCCCCAAAATCCCGAATTTCCCACGGTTTTCTCCGCCAGAAACATCCAAAAACCCACCCAAAAACCGCCCAGGAACCCCAAAAACCGCCCAGAAATCCCCAAAACCCCCTCAAAGAACCCCAAAAACCACACAGGAACCCCCAAAAACCACACAGGAACCCCAAAAATCCCAGGGGAAACACAGGGACCCCCAAAATCCCCCCAGAAACCACCCAAAGACACCAAAAACCACCCAGGGACCCCCAAAATCCAGCCAAGGACCCCCAAAAACCCCTCAAAGAACCCCAAAAACCCCCCAAGGACCCCCCAAAACCACCCAGGGACCCCCAAAAACTCCTCAAAGAACCCAAAAACCCCTCAAGGACCCCCAAAATCCAGCCAAGGACCCCCAAAAACCCCTCAAAGAACCCCAAATCCCTCCAGGGACTCCCCCCCCAGCAGCCCCACGAGGCCGAACGCCCCCAGACCCCCGAAAACCACCGAGAGAGCCACGACCCCCGCGGGCTGGAAGGAGAAACGGGCGGGGGGGACCCCAAAATTGAGGGGATCCCAAAAAATCCCCAGGAAGACCGAAAAAATCCCCCCAAAATCCCGAATTTCCCACGGTTTTCTCCGCCAGAAACATCCAAAAACCCACCCAAAAACCGCCCAGGAACCCCAAAAAACCGCCCAGAAATCCCCAAAACCCCCTCAAAGAACCCCAAAAACCACACAGGAACCCCCAAAAACCACACAGGAACCCCCAAAAATCCCAGGGGAAACACAGGGACCCCCAAAATCCCCCCAGAAACCACCCAAAGACACCAAAAACCACCCAGGGACCCCCAAAATCCAGCCAAGGACCCCCAAAAACCCCTCAAAGAACCCCAAAAACCCCCCAAGGACCCCCCAAAACCACCCAGGGACCCCCAAAAACTCCTCAAAGAACCCAAAAACCCCTCAAGGACCCCCAAAATCCAGCAAGGACCCCCAAAAACCCCTCAAAGAACCCCAAATCCCTCCAGGGACTCCCCCCCAGCAGCCCCACGAGGCCGAACGCCCCCAGACCCCCGAAAACCACCGAGAGAGCCACGACCCCCGCGGGCTGCAGGGAGAAACGGGCGGGGGGGACCCCAAAATTGAGGGGATCCCAAAAAATCCCCAGGAAGACCGAAAAAATCCCGAAAAATCCCGAAAAAATCTCGAAATTCCCACGGTTTTCTCCAACAGAAATCCCCAAAAACCGCCCAGAAATCCCCAAAACCCCCTCAAAGAACCCCAAAAACCACCCAGGAATCCCCAAAAACCACACAGGAACCCCCAAAAATCCCAGGGGAAACACAGGGACCCCCAAAATCCCCCCAGAAAACGCCTCAAGGACCCCCAAAAACCACCCAGAGACCCCCAAAATCTAGCCAAGGACCCCCAAAAACCCCTCAAAGAACCCCAAAAACTGCCCAGGAATCCCCAAAGACCACCCAGGGACCCCCAAAAATCCCAGGGGAAACACAGGAACCCCGAAGATCCCCCCAAAAATCACCCAAGGACACCAAAAACCACCCAGGGACCCCCAAAATCCAGCCAAGGACCCCCAAAAACCCCTCAAGAACCCAAAAACCCCTCAAGGAGCCCCAAAATCCAGCCAAGGACCCCCAAAAACCCCTCAGAGACCCCCAAAAATCACCCAGGGACCCCTAAAAACCACCCAGGAACCCCCAAAATCCAGCCAAGGACCCCAAAAAAAACCCCAAGGACCCCAAAAACCCCTCAAGAACCCCCCAAAAACCCCCGAGAGAGCCACGACCCCCGCGGGCTGCAGGGAGAAACAGGCGGGGGGGGGACCCCAAAATTAAACCCCAAAAATCCTGGAATCTTGAAATCCCCAAAAAATCCCCCAAAAATCCCGGAATTCCCACGGTTTTCTCTGCCAGAAATCCA
>NW_025963363.1:0-32217 GCF_020740725.1 Corvus hawaiiensis | reverse complement strand
AGCAGCAGAAAGGAAGACCATCTTTTGGTCCTGGCACCTTCTTCTGGGCGAGACGCCTATCCGCCTCTTCGCTCCCTGCAAGGCTGATAAGCTTGGCGCTGGTACTTGCAAGTGAGAAGGCAGGTGCAGGAGAAGCACCGCCGTCTGCCTGGCGCTGTGCAGGCTGGAAAGGAAAGAGGGCTACCACTAGGATGTGCTGCAAAATACAGGTTTCCACGCGTCGAGGGTAAGCTCCGGCTAAGCTCGTTGACCTCAAACTGTTCTCTGTGCGAGACTTAGCTGAGAAGCTTTCCGTTAAGATTCGGCTACCAACGCAGAACCGAATGTGCTGCTACCTAGCGCTGAGAGAGAAAGTGCAGAGGCCAGGCGTGTTTTGGGGAGAGGCAGCAGCCTGGAGGCGTTCGCTGCCAGCACCGTGCTCTGTGGGCGAGAAGCAGACGACTGTTCGTTCTCCAGCTAAACGAAAGCGCGACCTGCTACGAAGAGCATAAGAAGAAGGCAAGAGCAGCAGGCTGCTGTGCGAATGGCCCGGGCTGCAAGAGGAAGCGTGCGTGGCACTCGCTTGTTTGCGGATTCACTTTAGCAGTCGGAAGCAGAAAGTTCAACCTGCGGCTACTTGTGCTGCTACCTATTTCTCTTCCAGTATTCCCTGGAACCAATTCTGCTAGCTTCATGCTTGGAGATGCAGAGATGACAGTGGTAGATGCGGTGGAGAAGGGAAAAACAGAGTGCAGAGGACAGTTTCTGGTGTCTTGACGTGAGGCAAGGGAAGGTTCAGCCCAGCAGAGGCTGTTACCCCTGGAGCCTTTTTCTTTGGCAGCAGCTGCTGCAAGTGGGCAAGGGAGCTGCGAGAGTGAAGAAGGGGACGGTCCATCTATCTGAGAAAGAAGAAGCTCCCCGAGGCGCAGTGTGTTGTGCTCAGTTTCAAGGGCTGCCTGGAGGAGGGGGGGACTTGAAGAACAGCCTTCTTTCTGGACGCCTCCTCCTGGCTGTGCTCCAGCTGCATGCACTCTGCAGCACGGAAGGTTTAGGAACCTGCTGCTGGCCACCTTGTGTCCAGGAGTGCAAGGCTGCTGCGCCTTCCTTTCTGAAGCAGCAGAGCATTCTCAGCTGCATGTGCTTGTGAAGCAGCTCTTGGCTGGACATTTGAAATTGGCTCCCCTGAGTACATGAGCCCGGTGCCCAGCTGCTTGTTTCTTCGCCTTCTGTGCTCTGGACAGAAGTGAAGCCCAGCCATGGCTTGGAGCTTTGCCGCTCTTCAGCGTGAACACTGCACGCAGCCACAGTGTGCTGTGCAGGGATTTTCCTTCAGCTCGACGGACAAGCATTTTCTTGCTGTTTCACCGAGTGCAAACTGTCCGTGTAGCTCTCCGCTCAGCGAAATGCGTTTGGAGAGAAACACTTGCTGGAGTAGCTTTTCGCTAGGCAAGACTTTCAATGCAGCACCACAATTCGGGCAAGGAGCAGCAGAAAGGAAGACCATCTTTTGGTCCTGGCACCTTCTTCTGTGGCGAGACGCCTATCCGCCTCTTCGCTCCCTGCAAGGCTGTAAGCTTGGCGCTGGTACTTGCAAGTGAGAAGGCAGGTGCAGAGAGCACCGCCGTCTGCCGGCGCTGTGCAGGCTGGAAAGGAAAGAGGGCTACCACTAGGATGTGCTGCAAATACAGGTTTCCACGCGTCGAGGGTAAGCTCCGGCTAAGCTCGTTGACCTCAAACTGTTCTCTGTGCGAGACTTAGCTGAGAAGCTTTCCGTTAAGATTCAGGCTACCACGCAGACCGAATGTGCTGCTACCTAGCGCTGAGAGAGAAGGTGCAGAGGCCAGCGTGTTTGGGCAGAGGCAGCAGCCTGGAGGCTTTCGCTGCCAGCACCGTGCTCTGTGGGCGAGAAGCAGACGACTGTTCGTCTCAGCTAAACGAAAGCGCGACCTGCTACGAAGAGCATAAGAACGAAGGCAGAGCAGCAGGCTGCTGTGCGAATGGCCCGGGCTGCAAGAGGAAGCGTGCGTGGCACTCGCTGTTTGCGGATTCACTTTAGCAGTCGGAAGCAGAAAGTTCAACCTGCGGCTACTTGTGCTGCTACCTATTTCTCTTCCAGTATTCCCTGGAACCAATTCTGCTAGCTTCAATGCTTGGAGATGCAGAGATGACAGTGGTAGATGCGGTGGAGAAGGGAAAAACAGAGTGCAGAGGACAGTTTCTGGTGCTTGACGTGAGGCAAGGGAAGTTCAGCCCAGCAGAGGCTGTTACCCCTGGAGCCTTTTTCTTTGGCAGCAGCTGCTGCAAGTGGGCAAGGAGCTGCGAGAGTGAAGAAGGGGACGGTCCATCTAGCTGAGGAAAGAAGAAGCTCCCCGATGGCGCAGTTTGTTGTGCTCAGTTTCAAGGCTGCCTGGAGGAGGGGGGGGCTTGAAGAACGCCTTCTTTCTGGACGCCTCCTTCTGGCTGTGCTCCAGCTGCATGCACTCTGCAGCACGGAAGGTTTAGGGAACCTGCTGCTGGCCAGCTTGTGTCCAGGAGTGCAAGGGCTGCGCCTTCCTTTCTGAAGCAGCCAGAGCATTCTCAGCTGCATGTGCTTGTGAAGCAGCTCTTGGCTGGACATTTGAAATTGGCTCCCCTGAGTACATGAGCCCGGTGCCCAGCTGCTTGGTTCTTCGCCTTCTGTGCTCTGGACAGAAGTGAAGCCCAGCCATGGCTTGGAGCTTTGCCGCTCTTCAGCGTGAACACTGCACGCAGCCACAGTGTGCTGTGCAGGGATTTCCTTCAGCTCGACGGACAAGCATTTTCTTGCTGTTTCACCGAGTGCAAACTGTCCGTGTAGCTCTCGCTCAGCGAAATGCGTTTGGAGAGAAACACTTGCTGGAGTAGCTTTCGCTGGGCAAGACTTTCAACGCAGCACCACAATTCGGGCAAGGAGCAGCAGAAAGGAAGACCATCTTTTGGTCCTGGCACCTCTTCTGGGCGAGACGCCTATCCCGCCTCTTCGCTCCCTGCAAGGCTGTAAGCTTGGCGCTGGTACTTGCAAGTGAGAAGGCAGGTGCAGAGAGCACCGCCGTCTGCCGGCGCTGTGCAGGCTGGAAAGGAAAGAGGGCTACCACTAGGATGTGCTGCAAATACAGGTTTCCACGCGTCGAGGGTAAGCTCCGGCTAAGCTCGTTGACCCAAACTGTTCTCTGTGCGAGACTTAGCTGAGAAGCTTTCCGTTAAGATTCAGGCTACCACGCAGACCGAATGTGCTGCTACCTAGCGCTGAGAGAGAAAGTGCAGAGGCCAGGCGTGTTTGGGCAGAGGCAGCAGCCTGGAGGCTTTCGCTGCCAGCACCGTGCTCTTCTGGGCGAGAAGCAGACGACTGTTCGTCTCCAGCTAAACGAAAGCGCGAGCCTGCTACGAAGAGCATAAGAACGAAGGCAGAGCAGCAGGCTGCTGTGCGAATGGCCCGGGCTGCAAGAGGAAGCGTGCGTGGCACTCGCTTGTTTGCGGATTCACTTTAGCAGTCGGAAGCAGAAAGTTCAACCTGCGGCTACTTGTGCTGCTACCTATTTCTCTTCCAGTATTCCCTGGAACCAATTCTGCTAGCTTCATGCTTGGAGATGCAGAGATGACAGTGGTAGATGCGGTGGAGAAGGGAAAAACAGAGTGCAGAGGACAGTTTCTGGTGCTTGACGTGAGGCAAGGGGAAGGTTCAGCCCAGCAGAGGCTGTTACCCCTGAGCCTTTTTCTTTGGCAGCAGCTGCTGCAAGTGGGCAAGGGAGCTGCGAGAGTGAAGAAGGGGACGGTCCATCTATCTGAGGAAAGAAGAAGCTCCCCGAGGCGCAGTTTGTTGTGCTCAGTTTCAAGGCTGCCTGGAGGAGGGGGGGGCTTGAAGAACGCCTTCTTTCTGGACGCCTCCTCTGGCTGTGCTCCAGCTGCATGCACTCTGCAGCACGGAAGGTTTAGGAACCTGCTGCTGGCCACCTTGTGTCCAGGAGTGCAAGGGCTGCGCCTTCCTTTCTGAAGCAGCCAGAGCATTCTCAGCTGCATGTGCTTGTGAAGCAGCTCTTGGCTGGACATTTGAAATTGGCTCCCCTGAGTACATGAGCCCGGTGCCCAGCTGCTTGGTTCTTCGCCTTCTGTGCTCTGGACAGAAGGAAGCCCAGCCATGGCTTGGAGCTTTGCCGCTCTTCAGCGTGAACACTGCACGCAGCCACAGTGTGCTGTGCAGGGATTTTCCTTCAGCTCGACGGACAAGCATTTTCTTGCTGTTTCACCGAGTGCAAACTGTCCGTGTAGCTCTCGCTCAGCGAAATGCGTTTGGAGAGAAACACTTGCTGGAGTAGCTTTTCGCTGGGCAAGACTTTCAACGCAGCACCACAATTCGGGCAAGGAGCAGCAGAAAGGAAGACCATCTTTTGGTCCTGGCACCTTCTCTGGGCGAGACGCCTATCCGCCTCTTCGCTCCCTGCAAGGCTGTAAGCTTGGCGCTGGTACTTGCAAGTGAGAAGGCAGGTGCAGAGAGCACCGCCGTCTGCCTGGCGCTGTGCAGGCTGGAAAGGAAAGAGGGCTACCACTAGGATGTGCTGCAAATACAGGTTTCCACGCGTCGAGGGTAAGCTCCGGCTAAGCTCGTTGACCTCAAACTGTTCTCTGTGCGAGACTTAGCTGAGAAGCTTTCCGTTAAGATTCAGGCTACCACGCAGACCGAATGTGCTGCTACCTAGCGCTGAGAGAGAAAGTGCAGAGGCCAGGCGTGTTTGGGCAGAGGCAGCAGCCTGGAGGCTTTCGCTGCCAGCACCGTGCTCTCTGGGCGAGAAGCAGACGACTGTTCGTCTCCAGCTAAACGAAAGCGCGACCTGCTACGAAGAGCATAAGAACGAAGGCAGAGCAGCAGGCTGCTGTGCGAATGGCCCGGGCTGCAAGAGGAAGCGTGCGTGGCACTCGCTTGTTTGCGGATTCACTTTAGCAGTCGGAAGCAGAAAGTTCAACCTGCGGCTACTTGTGCTGCTACCTATTTCTCTTCCAGTATTCCCTGGAACCAATTCTGCTAGCTTCATGCTTGGAGATGCAGAGATGACAGTGGTAGATGCGGTGGAGAAGGGAAAAACAGAGTGCAGAGGACAGTTTCTGGTGCTTGACGTGAGGCAAGGGGAAGGTTCAGCCCAGCAGAGGCTGTTACCCCTGGAGCCTTTTTCTTTGGCAGCAGCTGCTGCAAGTGGGCAAGGGAGCTGCGAGAGTGAAGAAGGGGACGGTCCATCTAGCTGAGGAAAGAAGAAGCTCCCCGAGGCGCAGTTTGTTGTGCTCAGTTTCAAGGCTGCCTGGAGGAGGGGGGGGCTTGAAGAACGCCTTCTTTCTGGACGCCTCCTTCTGGCTGTGCTCCAGCTGCATGCACTCTGCAGCACGGAAGGTTTAGGAACCTGCTGCTGGCCAGCTTGTGCCCAGGAGTGCAAGGGCTGCGCCTTCCTTTCTGAAGCAGCCAGAGCATTCTCAGCTGCATGTGCTTGTGAAGCAGCTCTTGGCTGGACATTTGAAATTGGCTCCCCTGAGTACATGAGCCCGGTGCCCAGCTGCTTGGTTCTTCGCCTTCTGTGCTCTGGACAGAAGTGAAGCCCAGCCATGGCTTGGAGCTTTGCCGCTCTTCAGCGTGAACACTGCACGCAGCCACAGTGTGCTGTGCAGGGATTTTCCTTCAGCTCGACGGACAAGCATTTTCTTGCTGTTTCACCGAGTGCAAACTGTCCGTGTAGCTCTCGCTCAGCGAAATGCGTTTGGAGAGAAACACTTGCTGGAGTAGCTTTTCGCTGGGCAAGACTTTCAACACAGCACCACAATTCGGGCAAGGAGCAGCAGAAAGGAAGACCATCTTTTGGTCCTGGCACCTTCTTCTGGGCGAGACGCCTATCCGCCTCTTCGCTCCCTGCAAGGCTGTAAGCTTGGCGCTGGTACTTGCAAGTGAGAAGGCAGGTGCAGAGAGCACCGCCGTCTGCCGGCGCTGTGCAGGCTGGAAAGGAAAGAGGGCTACCACTAGGATGTGCTGCAAATACAGGTTTCCACGCGTCGAGGGTAAGCTCCGGCTAAGCTCGTTGACCTCAAACTGTTCTCTGTGCGAGACTTAGCTGAGAAGCTTTCCGTTAAGATTCAGGCTACCACGCAGACCGAATGTGCTGCTACCTAGCGCTGAGAGAGAAAGTGCAGAGGCCAGGCGTGTTTGGGCAGAGGCAGCAGCCTGGAGGCTTTCGCTGCCAGCACCGTGCTCTGTGGGCGAGAAGCAGACGACTGTTCGTCTCCAGCTAAACGAAAGCGCGACCTGCTACGAAGAGCATAAGAACGAAGGCAGAGCAGCAGGCTGCTGTGCGAATGGCCCGGGCTGCAAGAGGAAGCGTGCGTGGCACTCGCTTGTTTGCGGATTCACTTTAGCAGTCGGAAGCAGAAAGTTCAAGCTGCGGCTACTTGTGCTGCTACCTATTTCTCTTCCAGTATTCCCTGGAACCAATTCTGCTAGCTTCATGCTTGGAGATGCAGAGATGACAGTGGTAGATGCGGTGGAGAAGGGAAAAACAGAGTGCAGAGGACAGTTTCTGGTGCTTGACGTGAGGCAAGGGGAAGGTTCAGCCCAGCAGAGGCTGTTACCCCTGGAGCCTTTTCCTTTGGCAGCAGCTGCTGCAAGTGGGCAAGGGAGCTGCGAGAGTGAAGAAGGGGACGGTCCATCTATCTGAGGAAAGAAGAAGCTCCCCGAGGCGCAGTTTGTTGTGCTCAGTTTCAAGGCTGCCTGGAGGAGGGGGGGGCTTGAAGAACGCCTTCTTTCTGGACGCCTCCTTCTGGCTGTGCTCCAGCTGCATGCACTCTGCAGCACGGAAGGTTTAGGAACCTGCTGCTGGCCACCTTGTGTCCAGGAGTGCAAGGGCTGCGCCTTCCTTTCTGAAGCAGCCAGAGCATTCTCAGCTGCATGTGCTTGTGAAGCAGCTCTTGGCTGGACATTTGAAATTGGCTCCCCTGAGTACATGAGCCCGGTGCCCAGCTGCTTGGTTCTTCGCCTTCTGTGCTCTGGACAGAAGTGAAGCCCAGCCATGGCTTGGAGCTTTGCCGCTCTTCAGCGTGAACACTGCACGCAGCCACAGTGTGCTGTGCAGGGATTTTCCTTCAGCTCGACGGACAAGCATTTTCTTGCTGTTTCACCGAGTGCAAACTGTCCGTGTAGCTCTCGCTCAGCGAAATGCGTTTGGAGAGAAACACTTGCTGGAGTAGCTTTTCGCTGGGCAAGACTTTCAACGCAGCACCACAATTCGGGCAAGGAGCAGCAGAAAGGAAGACCATCTTTTGGTCCTGGCACCTTCTTCTGGGCGAGACGCCTATCCGCCTCTTCGCTCCCTGCAAGGCTGTAAGCTTGGCGCTGGTACTTGCAAGTGAGAAGGCAGGTGCAGAGAGCACCGCCGTCTGCCGGCGCTGTGCAGGCTGGAAAGGAAAGAGGGCTACCACTAGGATGTGCTGCAAATACAGGTTTCCACGCGTCGAGGGTAAGCTCCGGCTAAGCTCGTTGACCTCAAACTGTTCTCTGTGCGAGACTTAGCTGAGAAGCTTTCCGTTAAGATTCAGGCTACCACGCAGACCGAATGTGCTGCTACCTAGCGCTGAGAGAGAAAGTGCAGAGGCCAGGCGTGTTTGGGCAGAGGCAGCAGCCTGGAGGCTTTCGCTGCCAGCACCGTGCTCTCTGGGCGAGAAGCAGACGACTGTTCGTCTCCAGCTAAACGAAAGCGCGACCTGCTACGAAGAGCATAAGAACGAAGGCAGAGCAGCAGGCTGCTGTGCGAATGGCCCGGGCTGCAAGAGGAAGCGTGCGTGGCACTCGCTTGTTTGCGGATTCACTTTAGCAGTCGGAAGCAGAAAGTTCAACCTGCGGCTACTTGTGCTGCTACCTATTTCTCTTCCAGTATTCCCTGGAACCAATTCTGCTAGCTTCATGCTTGGAGATGCAGAGATGACAGTGGTAGATGCGGTGGAGAAGGGAAAAACAGAGTGCAGAGGACAGTTTCTGGTGCTTGACGTGAGGCAAGGGGAAGGTTCAGCCCAGCAGAGGCTGTTACCCCTGGAGCCTTTTTCTTTGGCAGCAGCTGCTGCAAGTGGGCAAGGGAGCTGCGAGAGTGAAGAAGGGGACGGTCCATCTATCTGAGGAAAGAAGAAGCTCCCCGAGGCGCAGTGTGTTGTGCTCAGTTTCAAGGCTGCCTGGAGGAGGGGGGTACTTGAAGAACGCCTTCTTTCTGGACGCCTCCTTCTGGCTGTGCTCCAGCTGCATGCACTCCGCAGCACGCAAGGTTTAGGAACCTGCTGCTGGCCAGCTTGTGTCCAGGAGTGCAAGGGCTGCGCCTTCCTTTCTGAAGCAGCCAGAGCATTCTCAGCTGCATGTGCTTGTGAAGCAGCTCTTGGCTGGACATTTGAAATTGGCTCCCCTGAGTACATGAGCCCGGTGCCCAGCTGCTTGGTTCTTCGCCTTCTGTGCTCTGGACAGAAGGGAAGCCCAGCCATGGCTTGGAGCTTTGCCGCTCTTCAGCGTGAACACTGCACGCAGCCACAGTGTGCTGTGCAGGGATTTTCCTTCAGCTCGACGGACAAGCATTTTCTTGCTGTTTCACCGAGTGCAAACTGTCCGTGTAGCTCTCGCTCAGCGAAATGCGTTTGGAGAGAAACACTTGCTGGAGTAGCTTTTCGCTGGGCAAGACTTTCAACGCAGCACCACAATTCGGGCAAGGAGCAGCAGAAAGGAAGACCATCTTTTGGTCCTGGCACCTTCTTCTGGGCGAGACGCCTATCCGCCTCTTCGCTCCCTGCAAGGCTGTAAGCTTGGCGCTGGTACTTGCAAGTGAGAAGGCAGGTGCAGAGAGCACCGCCGTCTGCCGGCGCTGTGCAGGCTGGAAAGGAAAGAGGGCTACCACTAGGATGTGCTGCAAATACAGGTTTCCACGCGTCGAGGGTAAGCTCCGGCTAAGCTCGTTGACCTCAAACTGTTCTCTGTGCGAGACTTAGCTGAGAAGCTTTCCGTTAAGATTCAGGCTACCACGCAGACCGAATGTGCTGCTACCTAGCGCTGAGAGAGAAAGTGCAGAGGCCAGGCGTGTTTGGGCAGAGGCAGCAGCCTGGAGGCTTTCGCTGCCAGCACCGTGCTCTGTGGGCGAGAAGCAGACGACTGTTCGTCTCCAGCTAAACGAAAGCGCGACCTGCTACGAAGAGCATAAGAACGAAGGCAGAGCAGCAGGCTGCTGTGCGAATGGCCCGGGCTGCAAGAGGAAGCGTGCGTGGCACTCGCTTGTTTGCGGATTCACTTTAGCAGTCGGAAGCAGAAAGTTCAACCTGCGGCTACTTGTGCTGCTACCTATTTCTCTTCCAGTATTCCCTGGAACCAATTCTGCTAGCTTCATGCTTGGAGATGCAGAGATGACAGTGGTAGATGCGGTGGAGAAGGGAAAAACAGAGTGCAGAGGACAGTTTCTGGTGCTTGACGTGAGGCAAGGGGAAGGTTCAGCCCAGCAGAGGCTGTTACCCCTGGAGCCTTCTTCTTTGGCAGCAGCTGCTGCAAGTGGGCAAGGGAGCTGCGAGAGTGAAGAAGGGGACGGTCCATCTATCTGAGGAAAGAAGAAGCTCCCCGAGGCGCAGTTTGTTGTGCTCAGTTTCAAGGCTGCCTGGAGGAGGGGGGGGCTTGAAGAACGCCTTCTTTCTGGACGCCTCCTTCTGGCTGTGCTCCAGCTGCATGCACTCTGCAGCACGCAAGGTTTAGGAACCTGCTGCTGGCCAGCTTGTGCCCAGGAGTGCAAGGGCTGCGCCTTCCTTTCTGAAGCAGCCAGAGCATTCTCAGCTGCATGTGCTTGTGAAGCAGCTCTTGGCTGGACATTTGAAATTGGCTCCCCTGAGTACATGAGCCCGGTGCCCAGCTGCTTGGTTCTTCGCCTTCTGTGCTCTGGACAGAAGTGAAGCCCAGCCATGGCTTGGAGCTTTGCCGCTCTTCAGCGTGAACACTGCACGCAGCCACAGTGTGCTGTGCAGGGATTTTCCTTCAGCTCGACGGACAAGCATTTTCTTGCTGTTTCACCGAGTGCAAACTGTCCGTGTAGCTCTCGCTCAGCGAAATGCGTTTGGAGAGAAACACTTGCTGGAGTAGCTTTTCGCTGGGCAAGACTTTCAACACAGCACCACAATTCGGGCAAGGAGCAGGAGAAAGGAAGACCATCTTTTGGTCCTGGCACCTTCTTCTGGGCGAGACGCCTATCCGCCTCTTCGCTCCCTGCAAGGCTGTAAGCTTGGCGCTGGTACTTGCAAGTGAGAAGGCAGGTGCAGAGAGCACCGCCGTCTGCCGGCGCTGTGCAGGCTGGAAAGGAAAGAGGGCTGCCACTAGGATGTGCCGCAAATACAGGTTTCCACGCGTCGAGGGTAAGCTCCGGCTAAGCTCGTTGACCTCAAACTGTTCTCTGTGCGAGACTTAGCTGAGAAGCTTTCCGTTAAGATTCAGGCTACCACGCAGACCGAATGTGCTGCTACCTAGCGCTGAGAGAGAAAGTGCAGAGGCCAGGCGTGTTTGGGCAGAGGCAGCAGCCTGGAGGCTTTCGCTGCCAGCACCGTGCTCTGTGGGCGAGAAGCAGACGACTGTTCGTCTCCAGCTAAACGAAAGCGCGACCTGCTACGAAGAGCATAAGAACGAAGGCAGAGCAGCAGGCTGCTGTGCGAATGGCCCGGGCTGCAAGAGGAAGCGTGCGTGGCACTCGCTTGTTTGCGGATTCACTTTAGCAGTCGGAAGCAGAAAGTTCAACCTGCGGCTACTTGTGCTGCTACCTATTTCTCTTCCAGTATTCCCTGGAACCAATTCTGCTAGCTTCATGCTTGGAGATGCAGAGATGACAGTGGTAGATGCGGTGGAGAAGGGAAAAACAGAGTGCAGAGGACAGTTTCTGGTGCTTGACGTGAGGCAAGGGGAAGGTTCAGCCCAGCAGAGGCTGTTACCCCTGGAGCCTTTTTCTTTGGCAGCAGCTGCTGCAAGTGGGCAAGGGAGCTGCGAGAGTGAAGAAGGGGACGGTCCATCTATCTGAGGAAAGAAGAAGCTCCCCGAGGCGCAGTTTGTTGTGCTCAGTTTCAAGGCTGCCTGGAGGAGGGGGGGGCTTGAAGAACGCCTTCTTTCTGGACGCCTCCTCCTGGCTGTGCTCCAGGTGCATGCACTCTGCAGCACGGAAGGTTTAGGAACCTGCTGCTGGCCAGCTTGTGTCCAGGAGTGCAAGGGCTGCGCCTTCCTTTCTGAAGCAGCCAGAGCATTCTCAGCTGCATGTGCTTGTGAAGCAGCTCTTGGCTGGACATTTGAAATTGGCTCCCCTGAGTACATGAGCCCGGTGCCCAGCTGCTTGGTTCTTCGCCTTCTGTGCTCTGGACAGAAGTGAAGCCCAGCCATGGCTTGGAGCTTTGCCGCTCTTCAGCGTGAACACTGCACGCAGCCACAGTGTGCTGTGCAGGGATTTTCCTTCAGCTCGACGGACAAGCATTTTCTTGCTGTTTCACCGAGTGCAAACTGTCCGTGTAGCTCTCGCTCAGCGAAATGCGTTTGGAGAGAAACACTTGCTGGAGTAGCTTTTCGCTGGGCAAGACTTTCAACGCAGCACCACAATTCGGGCAAGGAGCAGCAGAAAGGAAGACCATCTTTTGGTCCTGGCACCTTCTTCTGGGCGAGACGCCTATCCGCCTCTTCGCTCCCTGCAAGGCTGTAAGCTTGGCGCTGGTACTTGCAAGTGAGAAGGCAGGTGCAGAGAGCACCGCCGTCTGCCGGCGCTGTGCAGGCTGGAAAGGAAAGAGGGCTACCACTAGGATGTGCTGCAAATACAGGTTTCCACGCGTCGAGGGTAAGCTCCGGCTAAGCTCGTTGACCTCAAACTGTTCTCTGTGCGAGACTTAGCTGAGAAGCTTTCCGTTAAGATTCAGGCTACCACGCAGACCGAATGTGCTGCTACCTAGCGCTGAGAGAGAAAGTGCAGAGGCCAGGCGTGTTTGGGCAGAGGCAGCAGCCTGGAGGCTTTCGCTGCCAGCACCGTGCTCTGTGGGCGAGAAGCAGACGACTGTTCGTCTCCAGCTAAACGAAAGCGCGACCTGCTACGAAGAGCATAAGAACGAAGGCAGAGCAGCAGGCTGCTGTGCGAATGGCCCGGGCTGCAAGAGGAAGCGTGCGTGGCACTCGCTTGTTTGCGGATTCACTTTAGCAGTCGGAAGCAGAAAGTTCAAGCTGCGGCTACTTGTGCTGCTACCTATTTCTCTTCCAGTATTCCCTGGAACCAATTCTGCTAGCTTCATGCTTGGAGATGCAGAGATGACAGTGGTAGATGCGGTGGAGAAGGGAAAAACAGAGTGCAGAGGACAGTTTCTGGTGCTTGACGTGAGGCAAGGGGAAGGTTCAGCCCAGCAGAGGCTGTTACCCCTGGAGCCTTTTTCTTTGGCAGCAGCTGCTGCAAGTGGGCAAGGGAGCTGCGAGAGTGAAGAAGGGGACGGTCCATCTATCTGAGGAAAGAAGAAGCTCCCCGAGGCGCAGTTTGTTGTGCTCAGTTTCAAGGCTGCCTGGAGGAGGGGGGGGCTTGAAGAACGCCTTCTTTCTGGACGCCTCCTTCTGGCTGTGCTCCAGCTGCATGCACTCTGCAGCACGGAAGGTTTAGGAACCTGCTGCTGGCCAGCTTGTGTCCAGGAGTGCAAGGGCTGCGCCTTCCTTTCTGAAGCAGCCAGAGCATTCTCAGCTGCATGTGCTTGTGAAGCAGCTCTTGGCTGGACATTTGAAATTGGCTCCCCTGAGTACATGAGCCCGGTGCCCAGCTGCTTGGTTCTTCGCCTTCTGTGCTCTGGACAGAAGTGAAGCCCAGCCATGGCTTGGAGCTTTGCCGCTCTTCAGCGTGAACACTGCACGCAGCCACAGTGTGCTGTGCAGGGATTTTCCTTCAGCTCGACGGACAAGCATTTTCTTGCTGTTTCACCGAGTGCAAACTGTCCGTGTAGCTCTCGCTCAGCGAAATGCGTTTGGAGAGAAACACTTGCTGGAGTAGCTTTTCGCTGGGCAAGACTTTCAACGCAGCACCACAATTCGGGCAAGGAGCAGGAGAAAGGAAGACCATCTTTTGGTCCTGGCACCTTCTTCTGGGCGAGACGCCTATCCGCCTCTTCGCTCCCTGCAAGGCTGTAAGCTTGGCGCTGGTACTTGCAAGTGAGAAGGCAGGTGCAGAGAGCACCGCCGTCTGCCGGCGCTGTGCAGGCTGGAAAGGAAAGAGGGCTACCACTAGGATGTGCTGCAAATACAGGTTTCCACGCGTCGAGGGTAAGCTCCGGCTAAGCTCGTTGACCTCAAACTGTTCTCTGTGCGAGACTTAGCTGAGAAGCTTTCCGTTAAGATTCGGGCTACCACGCAGACCGAATGTGCTGCTACCTAGCGCTGAGAGAGAAAGTGCAGAGGCCAGGCGTGTTTGGGCAGAGGCAGCAGCCTGGAGGCTTTCGCTGCCAGCACCGTGCTCTCTGGGCGAGAAGCAGACGACTGTTCGTCTCCAGCTAAACGAAAGCGCGACCTGCTACGAAGAGCATAAGAACGAAGGCAGAGCAGCAGGCTGCTGTGCGAATGGCCCGGGCTGCAAGAGGAAGCGTGCGTGGCACTCGCTTGTTTGCGGATTCACTTTAGCAGTCGGAAGCAGAAAGTTCAAGCTGCGGCTACTTGTGCTGCTACCTATTTCTCTTCCAGTATTCCCTGGAACCAATTCTGCTAGCTTCATGCTTGGAGATGCAGAGATGACAGTGGTAGATGCGGTGGAGAAGGGAAAAACAGAGTGCAGAGGACAGTTTCTGGTGCTTGACGTGAGGCAAGGGGAAGGTTCAGCCCAGCAGAGGCTGTTACCCCTGGAGCCTTTTTCTTTGGCAGCAGCTGCTGCAAGTGGGCAAGGGAGCTGCGAGAGTGAAGAAGGGGACGGTCCATCTAGCTGAGGAAAGAAGAAGCTCCCCGAGGCGCAGTTTGTTGTGCTCAGTTTCAAGGCTGCCTGGAGGAGGGGGGGACTTGAAGAACGCCTTCTTTCTGGACGCCTCCTTCTGGCTGTGCTCCAGCTGCATGCACTCCGCAGCACGCAAGGTTTAGGAACCTGCTGCTGGCCAGCTTGTGTCCAGGAGTGCAAGGGCTGCGCCTTCCTTTCTGAAGCAGCCAGAGCATTCTCAGCTGCATGTGCTTGTGAAGCAGCTCTTGGCTGGACATTTGAAATTGGCTCCCCTGAGTACATGAGCCCGGTGCCCAGCTGCTTGGTTCTTCGCCTTCTGTGCTCTGGACAGAAGTGAAGCCCAGCCATGGCTTGGAGCTTTGCCGCTCTTCAGCGTGAACACTGCACGCAGCCACAGTGTGCTGTGCAGGGATTTTCCTTCAGCTCGACGGACAAGCATTTTCTTGCTGTTTCACCGAGTGCAAACTGTCCGTGTAGCTCTCGCTCAGCGAAATGCGTTTGGAGAGAAACACTTGCTGGAGTAGCTTTTCGCTGGGCAAGACTTTCAACGCAGCACCACAATTCGGGCAAGGAGCAGGAGAAAGGAAGACCATCTTTTGGTCCTGGCACCTTCTTCTGGGCGAGACGCCTATCCGCCTCTTCGCTCCCTGCAAGGCTGTAAGCTTGGCGCTGGTACTTGCAAGTGAGAAGGCAGGTGCAGAGAGCACCGCCGTCTGCCGGCGCTGTGCAGGCTGGAAAGGAAAGAGGGCTACCACTAGGATGTGCTGCAAATACAGGTTTCCACGCGTCGAGGGTAAGCTCCGGCTAAGCTCGTTGACCTCAAACTGTTCTCTGTGCGAGACTTAGCTGAGAAGCTTTCCGTTAAGATTCGGGCTACCACGCAGACCGAATGTGCTGCTACCTAGCGCTGAGAGAGAAAGTGCAGAGGCCAGGCGTGTTTGGGCAGAGGCAGCAGCCTGGAGGCTTTCGCTGCCAGCACCGTGCTCTGTGGGCGAGAAGCAGACGACTGTTCGTCTCCAGCTAAACGAAAGCGCGACCTGCTACGAAGAGCATAAGAACGAAGGCAGAGCAGCAGGCTGCTGTGCGAATGGCCCGGGCTGCAAGAGGAAGCGTGCGTGGCACTCGCTTGTTTGCGGATTCACTTTAGCAGTCGGAAGCAGAAAGTTCAACCTGCGGCTACTTGTGCTGCTACCTATTTCTCTTCCAGTATTCCCTGGAACCAATTCTGCTAGCTTCATGCTTGGAGATGCAGAGATGACAGTGGTAGATGCGGTGGAGAAGGGAAAAACAGAGTGCAGAGGACAGTTTCTGGTGCTTGACGTGAGGCAAGGGGAAGGTTCAGCCCAGCAGAGGCTGTTACCCCTGGAGCCTTTTCCTTTGGCAGCAGCTGCTGCAAGTGGGCAAGGGAGCTGCGAGAGTGAAGAAGGGGACGGTCCATCTATCTGAGGAAAGAAGAAGCTCCCCGAGGCGCAGTTTGTTGTGCTCAGTTTCAAGGCTGCCTGGAGGAGGGGGGGGCTTGAAGAACGCCTTCTTTCTGGACGCCTCCTTCTGGCTGTGCTCCAGCTGCATGCACTCTGCAGCACGGAAGGTTTAGGAACCTGCTGCTGGCCAGCTTGTGCCCAGGAGTGCAAGGGCTGCGCCTTCCTTTCTGAAGCAGCCAGAGCATTCTCAGCTGCATGTGCTTGTGAAGCAGCTCTTGGCTGGACATTTGAAATTGGCTCCCCTGAGTACATGAGCCCGGTGCCCAGCTGCTTGGTTCTTCGCCTTCTGTGCTCTGGACAGAAGTGAAGCCCAGCCATGGCTTGGAGCTTTGCCGCTCTTCAGCGTGAACACTGCACGCAGCCACAGTGTGCTGTGCAGGGATTTTCCTTCAGCTCGACGGACAAGCATTTTCTTGCTGTTTCACCGAGTGCAAACTGTCCGTGTAGCTCTCGCTCAGCGAAATGCGTTTGGAGAGAAACACTTGCTGGAGTAGCTTTTCGCTGGGCAAGACTTTCAACACAGCACCACAATTCGGGCAAGGAGCAGGAGAAAGGAAGACCATCTTTTGGTCCTGGCACCTTCTTCTGGGCGAGACGCCTATCCGCCTCTTCGCTCCCTGCAAGGCTGTAAGCTTGGCGCTGGTACTTGCAAGTGAGAAGGCAGGTGCAGAGAGCACCGCCGTCTGCCGGCGCTGTGCAGGCTGGAAAGGAAAGAGGGCTACCACTAGGATGTGCTGCAAATACAGGTTTCCACGCGTCGAGGGTAAGCTCCGGCTAAGCTCGTTGACCTCAAACTGTTCTCTGTGCGAGACTTAGCTGAGAAGCTTTCCGTTAAGATTCAGGCTACCACGCAGACCGAATGTGCTGCTACCTAGCGCTGAGAGAGAAAGTGCAGAGGCCAGGCGTGTTTGGGCAGAGGCAGCAGCCTGGAGGCTTTCGCTGCCAGCACCGTGCTCTCTGGGCGAGAAGCAGACGACTGTTCGTCTCCAGCTAAACGAAAGCGCGACCTGCTACGAAGAGCATAAGAACGAAGGCAGAGCAGCAGGCTGCTGTGCGAATGGCCCGGGCTGCAAGAGGAAGCGTGCGTGGCACTCGCTTGTTTGCGGATTCACTTTAGCAGTCGGAAGCAGAAAGTTCAAGCTGCGGCTACTTGTGCTGCTACCTATTTCTCTTCCAGTATTCCCTGGAACCAATTCTGCTAGCTTCATGCTTGGAGATGCAGAGATGACAGTGGTAGATGCGGTGGAGAAGGGAAAAACAGAGTGCAGAGGACAGTTTCTGGTGCTTGACGTGAGGCAAGGGGAAGGTTCAGCCCAGCAGAGGCTGTTACCCCTGGAGCCTTTTCCTTTGGCAGCAGCTGCTGCAAGTGGGCAAGGGAGCTGCGAGAGTGAAGAAGGGGACGGTCCATCTATCTGAGGAAAGAAGAAGCTCCCCGAGGCGCAGTTTGTTGTGCTCAGTTTCAAGGCTGCCTGGAGGAGGGGGGGGCTTGAAGAACGCCTTCTTTCTGGACGCCTCCTTCTGGCTGTGCTCCAGCTGCATGCACTCTGCAGCACGGAAGGTTTAGGAACCTGCTGCTGGCCAGCTTGTGTCCAGGAGTGCAAGGGCTGCGCCTTCCTTTCTGAAGCAGCCAGAGCATTCTCAGCTGCATGTGCTTGTGAAGCAGCTCTTGGCTGGACATTTGAAATTGGCTCCCCTGAGTACATGAGCCCGGTGCCCAGCTGCTTGGTTCTTCGCCTTCTGTGCTCTGGACAGAAGTGAAGCCCAGCCATGGCTTGGAGCTTTGCCGCTCTTCAGCGTGAACACTGCACGCAGCCACAGTGTGCTGTGCAGGGATTTTCCTTCAGCTCGACGGACAAGCATTTTCTTGCTGTTTCACCGAGTGCAAACTGTCCGTGTAGCTCTCGCTCAGCGAAATGCGTTTGGAGAGAAACACTTGCTGGAGTAGCTTTTCGCTGGGCAAGACTTTCAACACAGCACCACAATTCGGGCAAGGAGCAGGAGAAAGGAAGACCATCTTTTGGTCCTGGCACCTTCTTCTGGGCGAGACGCCTATCCGCCTCTTCGCTCCCTGCAAGGCTGTAAGCTTGGCGCTGGTACTTGCAAGTGAGAAGGCAGGTGCAGAGAGCACCGCCGTCTGCCGGCGCTGTGCAGGCTGGAAAGGAAAGAGGGCTACCACTAGGATGTGCTGCAAATACAGGTTTGCACGCGTCGAGGGTAAGCTCCGGCTAAGCTCGTTGACCTCAAACTGTTCTCTGTGCGAGACTTAGCTGAGAAGCTTTCCGTTAAGATTCAGGCTACCACGCAGACCGAATGTGCTGCTACCTAGCGCTGAGAGAGAAAGTGCAGAGGCCAGGCGTGTTTGGGCAGAGGCAGCAGCCTGGAGGCTTTCGCTGCCAGCACCGTGCTCTGTGGGCGAGAAGCAGACGACTGTTCGTCTCCAGCTAAACGAAAGCGCGACCTGCTACGAAGAGCATAAGAACGAAGGCAGAGCAGCAGGCTGCTGTGCGAATGGCCCGGGCTGCAAGAGGAAGCGTGCGTGGCACTCGCTTGTTTGCGGATTCACTTTAGCAGTCGGAAGCAGAAAGTTCAACCTGCGGCTACTTGTGCTGCTACCTATTTCTCTTCCAGTATTCCCTGGAACCAATTCTGCTAGCTTCATGCTTGGAGATGCAGAGATGACAGTGGTAGATGCGGTGGAGAAGGGAAAAACAGAGTGCAGAGGACAGTTTCTGGTGCTTGACGTGAGGCAAGGGGAAGGTTCAGCCCAGCAGAGGCTGTTACCCCTGGAGCCTTTTTCTTTGGCAGCAGCTGCTGCAAGTGGGCAAGGGAGCTGCGAGAGTGAAGAAGGGGACGGTCCATCTATCTGAGGAAAGAAGAAGCTCCCCGAGGCGCAGTGTGTTGTGCTCAGTTTCAAGGCTGCCTGGAGGAGGGGGGTACTTGAAGAACGCCTTCTTTCTGGACGCCTCCTTCTGGCTGTGCTCCAGCTGCATGCACTCCGCAGCACGCAAGGTTTAGGAACCTGCTGCTGGCCAGCTTGTGTCCAGGAGTGCAAGGGCTGCGCCTTCCTTTCTGAAGCAGCCAGAGCATTCTCAGCTGCATGTGCTTGTGAAGCAGCTCTTGGCTGGACATTTGAAATTGGCTCCCCTGAGTACATGAGCCCGGTGCCCAGCTGCTTGGTTCTTCGCCTTCTGTGCTCTGGACAGAAGGGAAGCCCAGCCATGGCTTGGAGCTTTGCCGCTCTTCAGCGTGAACACTGCACGCAGCCACAGTGTGCTGTGCAGGGATTTTCCTACAGCTCGACGGACAAGCATTTTCTTGCTGTTTCACCGAGTGCAAACTGTCCCTGTAGCTCTCGCTCAGCGAAATGCGTTTGGAGAGAAACACTTGCTGGAGTAGCTTTTCGCTGGGCAAGACTTTCAACGCAGCACCACAATTCGGGCAAGGAGCAGCAGAAAGGAAGACCATCTTTTGGTCCTGGCACCTTCTTCTGGGCGAGACGCCTATCCGCCTCTTCGCTCCCTGCAAGGCTGTAAGCTTGGCGCTGGTACTTGCAAGTGAGAAGGCAGGTGCAGAGAGCACCGCCGTCTGCCGGCGCTGTGCAGGCTGGAAAGGAAAGAGGGCTACCACTAGGATGTGCTGCAAATACAGGTTTCCACGCGTCGAGGGTAAGCTCCGGCTAAGCTCGTTGACCTCAAACTGTTCTCTGTGCGAGACTTAGCTGAGAAGCTTTCCGTTAAGATTCAGGCTACCACGCAGACCGAATGTGCTGCTACCTAGCGCTGAGAGAGAAAGTGCAGAGGCCAGGCGTGTTTGGGCAGAGGCAGCAGCCTGGAGGCTTTCGCTGCCAGCACCGTGCTCTCTGGGCGAGAAGCAGACGACTGTTCGTCTCCAGCTAAACGAAAGCGCGACCTGCTACGAAGAGCATAAGAACGAAGGCAGAGCAGCAGGCTGCTGTGCGAATGGCCCGGGCTGCAAGAGGAAGCGTGCGTGGCACTCGCTTGTTTGCGGATTCACTTTAGCAGTCGGAAGCAGAAAGTTCAAGCTGCGGCTACTTGTGCTGCTACCTATTTCTCTTCCAGTATTCCCTGGAACCAATTCTGCTAGCTTCATGCTTGGAGATGCAGAGATGACAGTGGTAGATGCGGTGGAGAAGGGAAAAACAGAGTGCAGAGGACAGTTTCTGGTGCTTGACGTGAGGCAAGGGGAAGGTTCAGCCCAGCAGAGGCTGTTACCCCTGGAGCCTTTTTCTTTGGCAGCAGCTGCTGCAAGTGGGCAAGGGAGCTGCGAGAGTGAAGAAGGGGACGGTCCATCTATCTGAGGAAAGAAGAAGCTCCCCGAGGCGCAGTTTGTTGTGCTCAGTTTCAAGGCTGCCTGGAGGAGGGGGGGGCTTGAAGAACGCCTTCTTTCTGGACGCCTCCTTCTGGCTGTGCTCCAGCTGCATGCACTCTGCAGCACGGAAGGTTTAGGAACCTGCTGCTGGCCAGCTTGTGCCCAGGAGTGCAAGGGCTGCGCCTTCCTTTCTGAAGCAGCCAGAGCATTCTCAGCTGCATGTGCTTGTGAAGCAGCTCTTGGCTGGACATTTGAAATTGGCTCCCCTGAGTACATGAGCCCGGTGCCCAGCTGCTTGGTTCTTCGCCTTCTGTGCTCTGGACAGAAGTGAAGCCCAGCCATGGCTTGGAGCTTTGCCGCTCTTCAGCGTGAACACTGCACGCAGCCACAGTGTGCTGTGCAGGGATTTTCCTTCAGCTCGACGGACAAGCATTTTCTTGCTGTTTCACCGAGTGCAAACTGTCCGTGTAGCTCTCGCTCAGCGAAATGCGTTTGGAGAGAAACACTTGCTGGAGTAGCTTTTCGCTGGGCAAGACTTTCAACACAGCACCACAATTCGGGCAAGGAGCAGGAGAAAGGAAGACCATCTTTTGGTCCTGGCACCTTCTTCTGGGCGAGACGCCTATCCGCCTCTTCGCTCCCTGCAAGGCTGTAAGCTTGGCGCTGGTACTTGCAAGTGAGAAGGCAGGTGCAGAGAGCACCGCCGTCTGCCGGCGCTGTGCAGGCTGGAAAGGAAAGAGGGCTACCACTAGGATGTGCTGCAAATACAGGTTTCCACGCGTCGAGGGTAAGCTCCGGCTAAGCTCGTTGACCTCAAACTGTTCTCTGTGCGAGACTTAGCTGAGAAGCTTTCCGTTAAGATTCAGGCTACCACGCAGACCGAATGTGCTGCTACCTAGCGCTGAGAGAGAAAGTGCAGAGGCCAGGCGTGTTTGGGCAGAGGCAGCAGCCTGGAGGCTTTCGCTGCCAGCACCGTGCTCTGTGGGCGAGAAGCAGACGACTGTTCGTCTCCAGCTAAACGAAAGCGCGACCTGCTACGAAGAGCATAAGAACGAAGGCAGAGCAGCAGGCTGCTGTGCGAATGGCCCGGGCTGCAAGAGGAAGCGTGCGTGGCACTCGCTTGTTTGCGGATTCACTTTAGCAGTCGGAAGCAGAAAGTTCAAGCTGCGGCTACTTGTGCTGCTACCTATTTCTCTTCCAGTATTCCCTGGAACCAATTCTGCTAGCTTCATGCTTGGAGATGCAGAGATGACAGTGGTAGATGCGGTGGAGAAGGGAAAAACAGAGTGCAGAGGACAGTTTCTGGTGCTTGACGTGAGGCAAGGGGAAGGTTCAGCCCAGCAGAGGCTGTTACCCCTGGAGCCTTTTTCTTTGGCAGCAGCTGCTGCAAGTGGGCAAGGGAGCTGCGAGAGTGAAGAAGGGGACGGTCCATCTATCTGAGGAAAGAAGAAGCTCCCCGAGGCGCAGTGTGTTGTGCTCAGTTTCAAGGCTGCCTGGAGGAGGGGGGTACTTGAAGAACGCCTTCTTTCTGGACGCCTCCTTCTGGCTGTGCTCCAGCTGCATGCACTCCGCAGCACGCAAGGTTTAGGAACCTGCTGCTGGCCAGCTTGTGTCCAGGAGTGCAAGGGCTGCGCCTTCCTTTCTGAAGCAGCCAGAGCATTCTCAGCTGCATGTGCTTGTGAAGCAGCTCTTGGCTGGACATTTGAAATTGGCTCCCCTGAGTACATGAGCCCGGTGCCCAGCTGCTTGGTTCTTCGCCTTCTGTGCTCTGGACAGAAGTGAAGCCCAGCCATGGCTTGGAGCTTTGCCGCTCTTCAGCGTGAACACTGCACGCAGCCACAGTGTGCTGTGCAGGGATTTTCCTTCAGCTCGACGGACAAGCATTTTCTTGCTGTTTCACCGAGTGCAAACTGTCCGTGTAGCTCTCGCTCAGCGAAATGCGTTTGGAGAGAAACACTTGCTGGAGTAGCTTTTCGCTGGGCAAGACTTTCAACGCAGCACCACAATTCGGGCAAGGAGCAGCAGAAAGGAAGACCATCTTTTGGTCCTGGCACCTTCTTCTGGGCGAGACGCCTATCCGCCTCTTCGCTCCCTGCAAGGCTGTAAGCTTGGCGCTGGTACTTGCAAGTGAGAAGGCAGGTGCAGAGAGCACCGCCGTCTGCCGGCGCTGTGCAGGCTGGAAAGGAAAGAGGGCTACCACTAGGATGTGCTGCAAATACAGGTTTCCACGCGTCGAGGGTAAGCTCCGGCTAAGCTCGTTGACCTCAAACTGTTCTCTGTGCGAGACTTAGCTGAGAAGCTTTCCGTTAAGATTCAGGCTACCACGCAGACCGAATGTGCTGCTACCTAGCGCTGAGAGAGAAAGTGCAGAGGCCAGGCGTGTTTGGGCAGAGGCAGCAGCCTGGAGGCTTTCGCTGCCAGCACCGTGCTCTCTGGGCGAGAAGCAGACGACTGTTCGTCTCCAGCTAAACGAAAGCGCGACCTGCTACGAAGAGCATAAGAACGAAGGCAGAGCAGCAGGCTGCTGTGCGAATGGCCCGGGCTGCAAGAGGAAGCGTGCGTGGCACTCGCTTGTTTGCGGATTCACTTTAGCAGTCGGAAGCAGAAAGTTCAACCTGCGGCTACTTGTGCTGCTACCTATTTCTCTTCCAGTATTCCCTGGAACCAATTCTGCTAGCTTCATGCTTGGAGATGCAGAGATGACAGTGGTAGATGCGGTGGAGAAGGGAAAAACAGAGTGCAGAGGACAGTTTCTGGTGCTTGACGTGAGGCAAGGGGAAGGTTCAGCCCAGCAGAGGCTGTTACCCCTGGAGCCTTCTTCTTTGGCAGCAGCTGCTGCAAGTGGGCAAGGGAGCTGCGAGAGTGAAGAAGGGGACGGTCCATCTATCTGAGGAAAGAAGAAGCTCCCCGAGGCGCAGTTTGTTGTGCTCAGTTTCAAGGCTGCCTGGAGGAGGGGGGGGCTTGAAGAACGCCTTCTTTCTGGACGCCTCCTTCTGGCTGTGCTCCAGCTGCATGCACTCTGCAGCACGCAAGGTTTAGGAACCTGCTGCTGGCCAGCTTGTGCCCAGGAGTGCAAGGGCTGCGCCTTCCTTTCTGAAGCAGCCAGAGCATTCTCAGCTGCATGTGCTTGTGAAGCAGCTCTTGGCTGGACATTTGAAATTGGCTCCCCTGAGTACATGAGCCCGGTGCCCAGCTGCTTGGTTCTTCGCCTTCTGTGCTCTGGACAGAAGTGAAGCCCAGCCATGGCTTGGAGCTTTGCCGCTCTTCAGCGTGAACACTGCACGCAGCCACAGTGTGCTGTGCAGGGATTTTCCTTCAGCTCGACGGACAAGCATTTTCTTGCTGTTTCACCGAGTGCAAACTGTCCGTGTAGCTCTCGCTCAGCGAAATGCGTTTGGAGAGAAACACTTGCTGGAGTAGCTTTTCGCTGGGCAAGACTTTCAACACAGCACCACAATTCGGGCAAGGAGCAGGAGAAAGGAAGACCATCTTTTGGTCCTGGCACCTTCTTCTGGGCGAGACGCCTATCCGCCTCTTCGCTCCCTGCAAGGCTGTAAGCTTGGCGCTGGTACTTGCAAGTGAGAAGGCAGGTGCAGAGAGCACCGCCGTCTGCCGGCGCTGTGCAGGCTGGAAAGGAAAGAGGGCTGCCACTAGGATGTGCCGCAAATACAGGTTTCCACGCGTCGAGGGTAAGCTCCGGCTAAGCTCGTTGACCTCAAACTGTTCTCTGTGCGAGACTTAGCTGAGAAGCTTTCCGTTAAGATTCAGGCTACCACGCAGACCGAATGTGCTGCTACCTAGCGCTGAGAGAGAAAGTGCAGAGGCCAGGCGTGTTTGGGCAGAGGCAGCAGCCTGGAGGCTTTCGCTGCCAGCACCGTGCTCTGTGGGCGAGAAGCAGACGACTGTTCGTCTCCAGCTAAACGAAAGCGCGACCTGCTACGAAGAGCATAAGAACGAAGGCAGAGCAGCAGGCTGCTGTGCGAATGGCCCGGGCTGCAAGAGGAAGCGTGCGTGGCACTCGCTTGTTTGCGGATTCACTTTAGCAGTCGGAAGCAGAAAGTTCAACCTGCGGCTACTTGTGCTGCTACCTATTTCTCTTCCAGTATTCCCTGGAACCAATTCTGCTAGCTTCATGCTTGGAGATGCAGAGATGACAGTGGTAGATGCGGTGGAGAAGGGAAAAACAGAGTGCAGAGGACAGTTTCTGGTGCTTGACGTGAGGCAAGGGGAAGGTTCAGCCCAGCAGAGGCTGTTACCCCTGGAGCCTTTTTCTTTGGCAGCAGCTGCTGCAAGTGGGCAAGGGAGCTGCGAGAGTGAAGAAGGGGACGGTCCATCTATCTGAGGAAAGAAGAAGCTCCCCGAGGCGCAGTTTGTTGTGCTCAGTTTCAAGGCTGCCTGGAGGAGGGGGGGGCTTGAAGAACGCCTTCTTTCTGGACGCCTCCTCCTGGCTGTGCTCCAGGTGCATGCACTCTGCAGCACGGAAGGTTTAGGAACCTGCTGCTGGCCAGCTTGTGTCCAGGAGTGCAAGGGCTGCGCCTTCCTTTCTGAAGCAGCCAGAGCATTCTCAGCTGCATGTGCTTGTGAAGCAGCTCTTGGCTGGACATTTGAAATTGGCTCCCCTGAGTACATGAGCCCGGTGCCCAGCTGCTTGGTTCTTCGCCTTCTGTGCTCTGGACAGAAGTGAAGCCCAGCCATGGCTTGGAGCTTTGCCGCTCTTCAGCGTGAACACTGCACGCAGCCACAGTGTGCTGTGCAGGGATTTTCCTTCAGCTCGACGGACAAGCATTTTCTTGCTGTTTCACCGAGTGCAAACTGTCCGTGTAGCTCTCGCTCAGCGAAATGCGTTTGGAGAGAAACACTTGCTGGAGTAGCTTTTCGCTGGGCAAGACTTTCAACGCAGCACCACAATTCGGGCAAGGAGCAGCAGAAAGGAAGACCATCTTTTGGTCCTGGCACCTTCTTCTGGGCGAGACGCCTATCCGCCTCTTCGCTCCCTGCAAGGCTGTAAGCTTGGCGCTGGTACTTGCAAGTGAGAAGGCAGGTGCAGAGAGCACCGCCGTCTGCCGGCGCTGTGCAGGCTGGAAAGGAAAGAGGGCTACCACTAGGATGTGCTGCAAATACAGGTTTCCACGCGTCGAGGGTAAGCTCCGGCTAAGCTCGTTGACCTCAAACTGTTCTCTGTGCGAGACTTAGCTGAGAAGCTTTCCGTTAAGATTCAGGCTACCACGCAGACCGAATGTGCTGCTACGTAGCGCTGAGAGAGAAAGTGCAGAGGCCAGGCGTGTTTGGGCAGAGGCAGCAGCCTGGAGGCTTTCGCTGCCAGCACCGTGCTCTCTGGGCGAGAAGCAGACGACTGTTCGTCTCCAGCTAAACGAAAGCGCGACCTGCTACGAAGAGCATAAGAACGAAGGCAGAGCAGCAGGCTGCTGTGCGAATGGCCCGGGCTGCAAGAGGAAGCGTGCGTGGCACTCGCTTGTTTGCGGATTCACTTTAGCAGTCGGAAGCAGAAAGTTCAAGCTGCGGCTACTTGTGCTGCTACCTATTTCTCTTCCAGTATTCCCTGGAACCAATTCTGCTAGCTTCATGCTTGGAGATGCAGAGATGACAGTGGTAGATGCGGTGGAGAAGGGAAAAACAGAGTGCAGAGGACAGTTTCTGGTGCTTGACGTGAGGCAAGGGGAAGGTTCAGCCCAGCAGAGGCTGTTACCCCTGGAGCCTTTTTCTTTGGCAGCAGCTGCTGCAAGTGGGCAAGGGAGCTGCGAGAGTGAAGAAGGGGACGGTCCATCTATCTGAGGAAAGAAGAAGCTCCCCGAGGCGCAGTTTGTTGTGCTCAGTTTCAAGGCTGCCTGGAGGAGGGGGGGGCTTGAAGAACGCCTTCTTTCTGGACGCCTCCTTCTGGCTGTGCTCCAGCTGCATGCACTCTGCAGCACGGAAGGTTTAGGAACCTGCTGCTGGCCAGCTTGTGTCCAGGAGTGCAAGGGCTGCGCCTTCCTTTCTGAAGCAGCCAGAGCATTCTCAGCTGCATGTGCTTGTGAAGCAGCTCTTGGCTGGACATTTGAAATTGGCTCCCCTGAGTACATGAGCCCGGTGCCCAGCTGCTTGGTTCTTCGCCTTCTGTGCTCTGGACAGAAGTGAAGCCCAGCCATGGCTTGGAGCTTTGCCGCTCTTCAGCGTGAACACTGCACGCAGCCACAGTGTGCTGTGCAGGGATTTTCCTTCAGCTCGACGGACAAGCATTTTCTTGCTGTTTCACCGAGTGCAAACTGTCCGTGTAGCTCTCGCTCAGCGAAATGCGTTTGGAGAGAAACACTTGCTGGAGTAGCTTTTCGCTGGGCAAGACTTTCAACGCAGCACCACAATTCGGGCAAGGAGCAGGAGAAAGGAAGACCATCTTTTGGTCCTGGCACCTTCTTCTGGGCGAGACGCCTATCCGCCTCTTCGCTCCCTGCAAGGCTGTAAGCTTGGCGCTGGTACTTGCAAGTGAGAAGGCAGGTGCAGAGAGCACCGCCGTCTGCCGGCGCTGTGCAGGCTGGAAAGGAAAGAGGGCTACCACTAGGATGTGCTGCAAATACAGGTTTCCACGCGTCGAGGGTAAGCTCCGGCTAAGCTCGTTGACCTCAAACTGTTCTCTGTGCGAGACTTAGCTGAGAAGCTTTCCGTTAAGATTCGGGCTACCACGCAGACCGAATGTGCTGCTACCTAGCGCTGAGAGAGAAAGTGCAGAGGCCAGGCGTGTTTGGGCAGAGGCAGCAGCCTGGAGGCTTTCGCTGCCAGCACCGTGCTCTCTGGGCGAGAAGCAGACGACTGTTCGTCTCCAGCTAAACGAAAGCGCGACCTGCTACGAAGAGCATAAGAACGAAGGCAGAGCAGCAGGCTGCTGTGCGAATGGCCCGGGCTGCAAGAGGAAGCGTGCGTGGCACTCGCTTGTTTGCGGATTCACTTTAGCAGTCGGAAGCAGAAAGTTCAAGCTGCGGCTACTTGTGCTGCTACCTATTTCTCTTCCAGTATTCCCTGGAACCAATTCTGCTAGCTTCATGCTTGGAGATGCAGAGATGACAGTGGTAGATGCGGTGGAGAAGGGAAAAACAGAGTGCAGAGGACAGTTTCTGGTGCTTGACGTGAGGCAAGGGGAAGGTTCAGCCCAGCAGAGGCTGTTACCCCTGGAGCCTTTTTCTTTGGCAGCAGCTGCTGCAAGTGGGCAAGGGAGCTGCGAGAGTGAAGAAGGGGACGGTCCATCTATCTGAGGAAAGAAGAAGCTCCCCGAGGCGCAGTTTGTTGTGCTCAGTTTCAAGGCTGCCTGGAGGAGGGGGGTACTTGAAGAACGCCTTCTTTCTGGACGCCTCCTTCTGGCTGTGCTCCAGCTGCATGCACTCCGCAGCACGCAAGGTTTAGGAACCTGCTGCTGGCCAGCTTGTGTCCAGGAGTGCAAGGGCTGCGCCTTCCTTTCTGAAGCAGCCAGAGCATTCTCAGCTGCATGTGCTTGTGAAGCAGCTCTTGGCTGGACATTTGAAATTGGCTCCCCTGAGTACATGAGCCCGGTGCCCAGCTGCTTGGTTCTTCGCCTTCTGTGCTCTGGACAGAAGTGAAGCCCAGCCATGGCTTGGAGCTTTGCCGCTCTTCAGCGTGAACACTGCACGCAGCCACAGTGTGCTGTGCAGGGATTTTCCTTCAGCTCGACGGACAAGCATTTTCTTGCTGTTTCACCGAGTGCAAACTGTCCGTGTAGCTCTCGCTCAGCGAAATGCGTTTGGAGAGAAACACTTGCTGGAGTAGCTTTTCGCTGGGCAAGACTTTCAACGCAGCACCACAATTCGGGCAAGGAGCAGGAGAAAGGAAGACCATCTTTTGGTCCTGGCACCTTCTTCTGGGCGAGACGCCTATCCGCCTCTTCGCTCCCTGCAAGGCTGTAAGCTTGGCGCTGGTACTTGCAAGTGAGAAGGCAGGTGCAGAGAGCACCGCCGTCTGCCGGCGCTGTGCAGGCTGGAAAGGAAAGAGGGCTACCACTAGGATGTGCTGCAAATACAGGTTTCCACGCGTCGAGGGTAAGCTCCGGCTAAGCTCGTTGACCTCAAACTGTTCTCTGTGCGAGACTTAGCTGAGAAGCTTTCCGTTAAGATTCGGGCTACCACGCAGACCGAATGTGCTGCTACCTAGCGCTGAGAGAGAAAGTGCAGAGGCCAGGCGTGTTTGGGCAGAGGCAGCAGCCTGGAGGCTTTCGCTGCCAGCACCGTGCTCTGTGGGCGAGAAGCAGACGACTGTTCGTCTCCAGCTAAACGAAAGCGCGACCTGCTACGAAGAGCATAAGAACGAAGGCAGAGCAGCAGGCTGCTGTGCGAATGGCCCGGGCTGCAAGAGGAAGCGTGCGTGGCACTCGCTTGTTTGCGGATTCACTTTAGCAGTCGGAAGCAGAAAGTTCAACCTGCGGCTACTTGTGCTGCTACCTATTTCTCTTCCAGTATTCCCTGGAACCAATTCTGCTAGCTTCATGCTTGGAGATGCAGAGATGACAGTGGTAGATGCGGTGGAGAAGGGAAAAACAGAGTGCAGAGGACAGTTTCTGGTGCTTGACGTGAGGCAAGGGGAAGGTTCAGCCCAGCAGAGGCTGTTACCCCTGGAGCCTTTTCCTTTGGCAGCAGCTGCTGCAAGTGGGCAAGGGAGCTGCGAGAGTGAAGAAGGGGACGGTCCATCTATCTGAGGAAAGAAGAAGCTCCCCGAGGCGCAGTTTGTTGTGCTCAGTTTCAAGGCTGCCTGGAGGAGGGGGGGGCTTGAAGAACGCCTTCTTTCTGGACGCCTCCTTCTGGCTGTGCTCCAGCTGCATGCACTCTGCAGCACGCAAGGTTTAGGAACCTGCTGCTGGCCAGCTTGTGCCCAGGAGTGCAAGGGCTGCGCCTTCCTTTCTGAAGCAGCCAGAGCATTCTCAGCTGCATGTGCTTGTGAAGCAGCTCTTGGCTGGACATTTGAAATTGGCTCCCCTGAGTACATGAGCCCGGTGCCCAGCTGCTTGGTTCTTCGCCTTCTGTGCTCTGGACAGAAGTGAAGCCCAGCCATGGCTTGGAGCTTTGCCGCTCTTCAGCGTGAACACTGCACGCAGCCACAGTGTGCTGTGCAGGGATTTTCCTTCAGCTCGACGGACAAGCATTTTCTTGCTGTTTCACCGAGTGCAAACTGTCCGTGTAGCTCTCGCTCAGCGAAATGCGTTTGGAGAGAAACACTTGCTGGAGTAGCTTTTCGCTGGGCAAGACTTTCAACGCAGCACCACAATTCGGGCAAGGAGCAGCAGAAAGGAAGACCATCTTTTGGTCCTGGCACCTTCTTCTGGGCGAGACGCCTATCCGCCTCTTCGCTCCCTGCAAGGCTGTAAGCTTGGCGCTGGTACTTGCAAGTGAGAAGGCAGGTGCAGAGAGCACCGCCGTCTGCCGGCGCTGTGCAGGCTGGAAAGGAAAGAGGGCTACCACTAGGATGTGCTGCAAATACAGGTTTCCACGCGTCGAGGGTAAGCTCCGGCTAAGCTCGTTGACCTCAAACTGTTCTCTGTGCGAGACTTAGCTGAGAAGCTTTCCGTTAAGATTCAGGCTACCACGCAGACCGAATGTGCTGCTACCTAGCGCTGAGAGAGAAAGTGCAGAGGCCAGGCGTGTTTGGGCAGAGGCAGCAGCCTGGAGGCTTTCGCTGCCAGCACCGTGCTCTCTGGGCGAGAAGCAGACGACTGTTCGTCTCCAGCTAAACGAAAGCGCGACCTGCTACGAAGAGCATAAGAACGAAGGCAGAGCAGCAGGCTGCTGTGCGAATGGCCCGGGCTGCAAGAGGAAGCGTGCGTGGCACTCGCTTGTTTGCGGATTCACTTTAGCAGTCGGAAGCAGAAAGTTCAACCTGCGGCTACTTGTGCTGCTACCTATTTCTCTTCCAGTATTCCCTGGAACCAATTCTGCTAGCTTCATGCTTGGAGATGCAGAGATGACAGTGGTAGATGCGGTGGAGAAGGGAAAAACAGAGTGCAGAGGACAGTTTCTGGTGCTTGACGTGAGGCAAGGGGAAGGTTCAGCCCAGCAGAGGCTGTTACCCCTGGAGCCTTTTTCTTTGGCAGCAGCTGCTGCAAGTGGGCAAGGGAGCTGCGAGAGTGAAGAAGGGGACGGTCCATCTATCTGAGGAAAGAAGAAGCTCCCCGAGGCGCAGTTTGTTGTGCTCAGTTTCAAGGCTGCCTGGAGGAGGGGGGGGCTTGAAGAACGCCTTCTTTCTGGACGCCTCCTTCTGGCTGTGCTCCAGCTGCATGCACTCTGCAGCACGGAAGGTTTAGGAACCTGCTGCTGGCCAGCTTGTGTCCAGGAGTGCAAGGGCTGCGCCTTCCTTTCTGAAGCAGCCAGAGCATTCTCAGCTGCATGTGCTTGTGAAGCAGCTCTTGGCTGGACATTTGAAATTGGCTCCCCTGAGTACATGAGCCCGGTGCCCAGCTGCTTGGTTCTTCGCCTTCTGTGCTCTGGACAGAAGTGAAGCCCAGCCATGGCTTGGAGCTTTGCCGCTCTTCAGCGTGAACACTGCACGCAGCCACAGTGTGCTGTGCAGGGATTTTCCTTCAGCTCGACGGACAAGCATTTTCTTGCTGTTTCACCGAGTGCAAACTGTCCGTGTAGCTCTCGCTCAGCGAAATGCGTTTGGAGAGAAACACTTGCTGGAGTAGCTTTTCGCTGGGCAAGACTTTCAACGCAGCACCACAATTCGGGCAAGGAGCAGGAGAAAGGAAGACCATCTTTTGGTCCTGGCACCTTCTTCTGGGCGAGACGCCTATCCGCCTCTTCGCTCCCTGCAAGGCTGTAAGCTTGGCGCTGGTACTTGCAAGTGAGAAGGCAGGTGCAGAGAGCACCGCCGTCTGCCGGCGCTGTGCAGGCTGGAAAGGAAAGAGGGCTACCACTAGGATGTGCTGCAAATACAGGTTTCCACGCGTCGAGGGTAAGCTCCGGCTAAGCTCGTTGACCTCAAACTGTTCTCTGTGCGAGACTTAGCTGAGAAGCTTTCCGTTAAGATTCGGGCTACCACGCAGACCGAATGTGCTGCTACCTAGCGCTGAGAGAGAAAGTGCAGAGGCCAGGCGTGTTTGGGCAGAGGCAGCAGCCTGGAGGCTTTCGCTGCCAGCACCGTGCTCTGTGGGCGAGAAGCAGACGACTGTTCGTCTCCAGCTAAACGAAAGCGCGACCTGCTACGAAGAGCATAAGAACGAAGGCAGAGCAGCAGGCTGCTGTGCGAATGGCCCGGGCTGCAAGAGGAAGCGTGCGTGGCACTCGCTTGTTTGCGGATTCACTTTAGCAGTCGGAAGCAGAAAGTTCAAGCTGCGGCTACTTGTGCTGCTACCTATTTCTCTTCCAGTATTCCCTGGAACCAATTCTGCTAGCTTCATGCTTGGAGATGCAGAGATGACAGTGGTAGATGCGGTGGAGAAGGGAAAAACAGAGTGCAGAGGACAGTTTCTGGTGCTTGACGTGAGGCAAGGGGAAGGTTCAGCCCAGCAGAGGCTGTTACCCCTGGAGCCTTTTTCTTTGGCAGCAGCTGCTGCAAGTGGGCAAGGGAGCTGCGAGAGTGAAGAAGGGGACGGTCCATCTATCTGAGGAAAGAAGAAGCTCCCCGAGGCGCAGTTTGTTGTGCTCAGTTTCAAGGCTGCCTGGAGGAGGGGGGTACTTGAAGAACGCCTTCTTTCTGGACGCCTCCTTCTGGCTGTGCTCCAGCTGCATGCACTCCGCAGCACGCAAGGTTTAGGAACCTGCTGCTGGCCAGCTTGTGTCCAGGAGTGCAAGGGCTGCGCCTTCCTTTCTGAAGCAGCCAGAGCATTCTCAGCTGCATGTGCTTGTGAAGCAGCTCTTGGCTGGACATTTGAAATTGGCTCCCCTGAGTACATGAGCCCGGTGCCCAGCTGCTTGGTTCTTCGCCTTCTGTGCTCTGGACAGAAGTGAAGCCCAGCCATGGCTTGGAGCTTTGCCGCTCTTCAGCGTGAACACTGCACGCAGCCACAGTGTGCTGTGCAGGGATTTTCCTTCAGCTCGACGGACAAGCATTTTCTTGCTGTTTCACCGAGTGCAAACTGTCCGTGTAGCTCTCGCTCAGCGAAATGCGTTTGGAGAGAAACACTTGCTGGAGTAGCTTTTCGCTGGGCAAGACTTTCAACGCAGCACCACAATTCGGGCAAGGAGCAGCAGAAAGGAAGACCATCTTTTGGTCCTGGCACCTTCTTCTGGGCGAGACGCCTATCCGCCTCTTCGCTCCCTGCAAGGCTGTAAGCTTGGCGCTGGTACTTGCAAGTGAGAAGGCAGGTGCAGAGAGCACCGCCGTCTGCCGGCGCTGTGCAGGCTGGAAAGGAAAGAGGGCTACCACTAGGATGTGCTGCAAATACAGGTTTCCACGCGTCGAGGGTAAGCTCCGGCTAAGCTCGTTGACCTCAAACTGTTCTCTGTGCGAGACTTAGCTGAGAAGCTTTCCGT
>NW_025963362.1:0-32269 GCF_020740725.1 Corvus hawaiiensis | reverse complement strand
GTCACCCCTGGGGTGACATTGGGGTCTTTGGGGTGTGCTCAGGGTGTCCCTAAACACCCCTAGGGAGACATTGGGATGCCCAGGGGGTCTTGGGAGGTGCTCAGGGTGTCCCTAAACCCCCCTGGGGGATTTTGGGGTCCTTTGGGGTGACATTGGGGTCCTTACAGGTGTGCTCAGAATATCCCTAAACCCCCCTGGGGTGACATTGGGGTCTTTGGGGTGTGCTCCGAGTGTCCCTAAACACCCCTAGGGAGACATTGGGATGCCCAGGGGGTCTTGGGAGGTGCCCAGGGTGTCCCTAAACCCCCCTAGGGTGACACTGGGGTCTTTGGGGTGTGCTCAGGGTGTCCCTAAACACCCCTGGGGTGACATTGGGGTCTTTGGGGTGTGCTCAGGGTGTCCCTAAACCCCCCTAGGGTGACATTGGGGTCTTTGGGGTGTGCTCAGGGTGTCCCTAAACACCCCTAGGGTGACATTGGGGTCTTTGGGGTGTGCTCAGGGTGTCCCTAAACACCCCTAGGGTGACATTGGGGTCTTTGGGGTGTGCCCAGAGTGTCCCTAAACACCCCTAGGGAGACATTGGGATGCCCAGGGGGTCTTGGGAGGTGCCCAGGGTGTCCCTAAACCCTCCTGGGGGATGCTGGGGTCTTTGGGGTGACACTGGGGTCTTTGGGGTGTGCTCTGAGTATCCCTAAACCCCCCTAGGGTGACACTGGGGTCTTTGGGGTGTGCTCAGAGTGTCCCTAAACACCCCCAGGGTGACATTGGGGTCTTTGGGGTGTGCTCAGGGTGTCCCTAAACCCCCCTAGGGTGACATTGGGGATGCCCAGGGGGTCTTGGAGGTGCCCAGGGTGTCCCTAAACCCCCCTGGGGGATTTTGGGGTCCTTTGGGGTGACATTGGGGTCCTTACAGGTGTGCTCAGAATATCCCTAAACACCCCTAGGGTGACATTGGGGTCTTTGGGGTGTGCTCAGGGTGTCCCTAAACACCCCTAGGGAGACATTGGGATGCCCAGGGGGTCTTGGGAGGTGCTCAGGGTGTCCCTAAACCCCCCTGGGGGATGCTGGGGTCTTTGGGGTGACACTGAGGTCTTTGGGGTGTGCTCTGAGTATCCCTAAACCCCCCTAGGGTGACACTGGGGTCTTTGGGGTGTGCTCAGGGTGTCCCTAAACCCCCCTAGGGTGACACTGGGGTCTTTGGGGTGTGCTCAGGGTGTCCCTAAACCCCCCTAGGGTGACACTGGGGTCTTTGGGGTGTGCTCAGGGTGTCCCTAAACACCCCTGGGGTGACATTGGGGTCTTTGGGGTGTGCTCAGGGTGTCCCTAAACCCCCCTAGGGTGACATTGGGGTCTTTGCGGTGTGCTCAAGGTGTCCCTAAACCCCCCTAGGGCATGTTGGGGTCCTTTGGGGTGACATTGGAGTCCTTACAGGTGTGCCCAGAGTGTCCCTAAACCCCCCTAGGGTGACACTGGGGATGCCCAGGGGGTCTTGGAGGTGCCCAGGGTGTCCCTAAACCCCCCTGGGGGATTTTGGGGTCCTTTGGGGTGACATTGGGGTCCTTACAGGTGTGCTCCGAGTGTCCCTAAACCCCCCTAGGGTGACACTGGGGTCTTTGGGGTGTGCTCAGGGTGTCCCTAAACCCCCCTAGGGTGACACTGGGGATGCCCAGGGGGTCTTGGAGGTGCCCAGGGTGTCCCTAAACCCCCCTGGGGGATTTTGGGGTCCTTTGGGGTGACATTGGGGCCCTTACAGGTGTGCTCCGAGTGTCCCTAAACCCCCCTAGGGTGACACTGGGGTCTTTGGGGTGACATTGGGGCCCTTACAGGTGTGCTCAGAATATCCCTAAACACCCCTGGGGTGACATTGGGGTCTTTGGGGTGTGCTCAGGGTGTCCCTAAACCCCCCTAGGGTGACACTGGGGTCTTTGGGGTGTGCTCAGGGTGTCCCTAAACACCCCCAGGGTGACATTGGGGTCTTTGGGGTGTGCTCAGGGTGTCCCTAAACACCCCCAGGGTGACATTGGGGTCTTTGGGGTGTGCTCAGGGTGTCCCTAAACCCCCCTAGGGTGACATTGGGGTCTTTGCGGTGTGCTCAGGGTGTCCCTAAACCCCCCTAGGGCATGTTGGGGTCCTTTGGGGTGACATTGGGGTCCTTACAGGTGTGCCCAGAGTGTCCCTAAACCCCCCTAGGGTGACACTGGGGATGCCCAGGGGGTCTTGGAGGTGCCCAGGGTGTCCCTAAACCCCCCTGGGGGATTTTGGGGTCCTTTGGGGTGACATTGGGGTCCTTACAGGTGTGCTCCGAGTGTCCCTAAACCCCCCTAGGGTGACACTGGGGTCTTTGGGGTGACATTGGGGCCCTTACAGGTGTGCTCAGAATATCCCTAAACACCCCTAGGGTGACATTGGGGTCTTTGGGGTGTGCTCAGGGTGTCCCTAAACCCCCCTAGGGTGACATTGGGGATGCCCAGGGGGTCTTGGAGGTGCCCAGGGTGTCCCTAAACCCCCCTGGGGGATTTTGGGGTCCTTTGGGGTGACATTGGGGTCCTTACAGGTGTGCTCAGAATATCCCTAAACACCCCTAGGGTGACATTGGGGTCTTTGGGGTGTGCTCAGGGTGTCCCTAAACACCCCTAGGGAGACATTGGGATGCCCAGGGGGTCTTGGGAGGTGCTCAGGGTGTCCCTAAACCCCCCTGGGGGATGCTGGGGTCTTTGGGGTGACACTGGGGTCTTTGGGGTGTGCTCTGAGTATCCCTAAACCCCCCTAGGGTGACACTGGGGTCTTTGGGGTGTGCTCAGGGTGTCCCTAAACCCCCCTAGGGTGACACTGGGGTCTTTGGGGTGTGCTCAGGGTGTCCCTAAACCCCCCTAGGGTGACACTGGGGTCTTTGGGGTGACATTGGGGCCCTTACAGGTGTGCTCAGAATATCCCTAAACCCCCCTGGGGTGACATTGGGGTCTTTGGGGTGTGCTCAGGGTGTCCCTAAACACCCCTAGGGAGACATTGGGATGCCCAGGGGGTCTTGGGAGGTGCTCAGGGTGTCCCTAAACCCCCCTGGGGGATTTTGGGGTCCTTTGGGGTGACATTGGGGTCCTTACAGGTGTGCTCCAAGTGTCCCTAAACCCCCCTAGGGTGACACTGGGGTCTTTGGGGTGACATTGGGGCCCTTACAGGTGTGCTCAGAATATCCCTAAACCCCCCTAGGGTGACATTGGGGTCTTTGCGGTGTGCTCCGAGTGTCCCTAAACACCCCTAGGGAGACATTGGGATGCCCAGGGGGTCTTGGAGGTGCCCAGGGTGTCCCTAAACCCCCCTAGGGTGACATTGGGGTCTTTGGGGTGTGCTCAGGGTGTCCCTAAACCCCCCTAGGGTGACACTGGGGTCTTTGGGGTGTGCTCAGGGTGTCCCTAAACCCCCCTAGGGTGACATTGGGGTCTTTGCGGTGTGCTCAGGGTGTCCCTAAACCCCCCTAGGGCATGTTGGGGTCCTTTGGGGTGACATTGGGGTCCTTACAGGTGTGCCCAGAGTGTCCCTAAACCCCCCTAGGGTGACACTGGGGTCTTTGGGGTGACATTGGGGCCCTTACAGGTGTGCTCAGAATATCCCTAAACACCCCTAGGGTGACATTGGGGTCTTTGGGGTGTGCTCAGGGTGTCCCTAAACACCCCTAGGGAGACATTGGGATGCCCAGGGGGTCTTGGGAGGTGCTCAGGGTGTCCCTAAACCCCCCTGGGGGATGCTGGGGTCTTTGGGGTGACACTGGGGTCTTTGGGGTGTGCTCTGAGTATCCCTAAACCCCCCTAGGGTGACATTGGGGTCTTTGGGGTGTGCTCAGGGTGTCCCTAAACACCCCCAGGGTGACATTGGGGTCTTTGGGGTGTGCTCCGAGTGTCCCTAAACACCCCTAGGGTGACATTGGGGTCTTTGGGGTGTGCTCAGGGTGTCCCTAAACCCCCCTAGGGTGACATTGGGGTCCCCTGTGGGAGTCCAGGGGGGTCCTTAAACCCTCGCAGGTGATGTTGGGGTCCCTATTGGGGTGCCCAGGGAGTCCCTAAACCCCCCTGGGGTGATGTTGGGGACACCAGGATGTGCCCCAGAGGGACCCCAGACCCCCCTGGGCTGACATTGGGGTCCCTTGGGATGTTCCCAGGGTGTCCCTAAACCCCCCTGGCACCCCCAGTGTGCCCCCCAGGGGGGTTTAGGGCCCACCTTGATGAGGGGCAGCGCGATCCCGCTGAGGGATGAGGAGTCCATGAACTTCTTGAGGTCCTGGTGCAGGAATTCGAACACCAGGTACAGCTTGTTCTCCGTGTGGATGACGTCCAGGAGCCTGTGGGGACACGGGGACAGCCCTGGGACACGGGGACAGGGACACGGGGACAGCCCTGGGACACGGGGACAGGGACATGGGGACAGCCCTGGGACATGGGGACAGGGACACGGGGACAGCCCTGGGACACGGGGACAGCCCTGGGACACGGGGACAGGGACATGGGGACAGCCCTGGGACATGGGGACAGCCCTGGGACACGGGGACAGGGACAGGGGGACAGCCCTGGGACATGGGGACAGCCCTGGGACATGGGGACAGGGACACGGGGACAGCCCTGGGACACGGGGACAGGGACAGGGGGACAGCCCTGGGACATGGGGACAGCCCTGGGACACGGGGACAGGGACACGGGGACAGCCCTGGGACATGGGGACAGCCCTGGGACACGGGGACAGGGACATGGGGACAGCCCTGGGACACAGGGACAGGGACAGGGGGACAGGGACAGGGGGACAGCCCTGGGACATGGGGACAGCCCTGGGACACGGGGACAGGGACATGGAGACAGCCCTGGGACATGGGGACAGCCCTGGGACTTGGGGACAGAGCCCTGGGACACGGGGACAGGGACACGGGGACAGCCCTGGGAGATGGGGACAGGGACACGGGGACAGGGACAGGGGGACAGCCCTGGGACATGGGGACAGCCCTGGGACACGGGACAGGGACATGGGGACAGGGACAGGGGGACAGCCCTGGGACACGGGGACAACCCTGGGACACGGGGACAGGGACATGGGGACAGGGACATGGGGACAGCCCTGGGACACGGGGACAGGGACATGGGGACAGCCCTGGGACACGGGACAGGGACATGGGGACAGGGACATGGGGACAGCCCTGGGACATGGGGACAGCCCTGGGACACGGGACAGGGACATGGGGACAGGGACAGGGGGACAGCCCTGGGACACGGGGACAACCCTGGGACACGGGGACAGGGACATGGGGACAGGGACATGGGGACAGGGACACGGGGACAGCCCTGGGACACGGGACAGGGACATGGGGACAGGGACAGCCCTGGGACACGGGGACAGGGGCTGGGACTTGGGGACAGGGATTGGGACATGAGGAAAGGGACATGGGGACAGCCCTGGGACACGGGGACGGCCCTGGGACATGGGGACAGGGGCAGCCCCAGGACACGGGGACAACCCTGGGACACGGGGACAAGGACACGGGGACAGCCCTGGGACACGGGACAGGGACATGGGGACAGGGACAGCCCTGGGACACGGGGACAGGGGCTGGGACTTGGGGACAGAGCCCTGGGACTTGGGGACAGGGACACGGGGACAGGGCCCGGGGGGGCCGTGGGGACACCACGGACCTGGGGGTCCCATGGCCACGGGGACACCACTGGGACCCCAATGACCGCAGGGCTTGTCACGGCCAGGGGCTGCCACCACCATGGGGGTCCCATGGCCACGGTGGCCCCGAGTGACCACAGGGCTGGTCACAGGAGGGGTCCCCAGGCCACGGTGGCCCCGAGTGACCACAGGGCTGGTCACAGGAGGGGTCCTCAGGCCACGGTGGCCCCGAGTGACCACAGGGCTGGTCACAGGAGGGGTCCCCATGGCCACGGTGTCCCCAAGTGACCACAGGGCTGGTCACAGGAGGGGTCCCCAGGCCACGGTGTCCCCGAGTGACCACAGGGCTGGTCACAGGAGGGGTCCCCATGGCCACGGTGTCCCCAGTGACCACAGGGCTGGTCACAGGAGGGGTCCCCAGGCCACGGTGTCCCCAAGTGACCACAGGGCTGGTCACAGGAGGGGTCCTCAGGCCACGGTGTCCCTGAGTGACCACAGGGCTGGTCACAGGAGGGGTCCCATGGCCACGGTGTCCCCGAGTGACCACAGGGCTGGTCACAAGAGGGGTCCTCATGGCCACGGTGTCCCTGAGTGACCACAGGGCTGGTCACAGGAGGGGTCCCCATGGCCACGGTGTCCCCAGTGACCACAGGGCTGGTCACAGGAGGGGTCCCCAGGCCACGGTGTCCCCAAGTGACCACAGGGCTGGTCACAGGAGGGGTCCCCATGGCCACGGTGTCCCTGAGTGACCACAGGGCTGGTCACAGGAGGGGTCCCATGGCCACGGTGTCCCCGAGTGACCACAGGGCTGGTCACAAGAGGGGTCCTCATGGCCACGGTGTCCCCGAGTGACCACAGGGCTGGTCACAGGAGGGGTCCCCAGGCCACGGTGTCCCCGAGTGACCACAGGGCTGGTCACAGGAGGGGTCCCCAGGCCACGGTGGCCCCGAGTGACCACAGGGCTGGTCACAGGAGGGGTCCCCAGGCCACGGTGTCCCTGAGTGACCACAGGGCTGGTCACAGGAGGGGTCCTCAGGCCACGGTGTCCCTGAGTGACCACAGGGCTGGTCACAGGAGGGGTCCCATGGCCACGGTGGCCCCGAGTGACCACAGGGCTGGTCACAGGAGGGGTCCCCAGGCCACGGTGGCCCCGAGTGACCACAGGGCTGGTCACAGGAGGGGTCCCCAGGCCACGGTGGCCCCCAGTGACCACAGGGCTGGTCACAGGAGGGGTCCCCATGGCCACGGTGTCCCTGAGTGACCACAGGGCTGGTCACAGGAGGGGTCCCCATGGCCACGGTGGCCCCGAGTGACCACAGGGCTGGTCACAAGAGGGGTCCTCAGGCCACGGTGGCCCCGAGTGACCACAGGGCTGGTCACAAGAGGGGTCCTCAGGCCACGGTGGCCCCCAGTGACCACAGGGCTGGTCACAGGAGGGGTCCCCAGGCCACGGTGGCCCCGAGTGACCACAGGGCTGGTCACAGGAGGGGTCCCCATGGCCACGGTGGCCCCGAGTGACCACAGGGCTGGTCACAGGAGGGGTCCCCATGGCCACGGTGGCCCCGAGTGACCACAGGGCTGGTCACAGGAGGGGTCCCCATGGCCACGGTGGCCCCGAGTGACCACAGGGCTGGTCACAGGAGGGGTCCTCAGGCCACGGTGGCCCCCAGTGACCACAGGGCTGGTCACAGGAGGGGTCCCCAGGCCACGGTGGCCCCGAGTGACCACAGGGCTGGTCACAGGAGGGGTCCCATGGCCACGGTGGCCCCGAGTGACCACAGGGCTGGTCACAGGAGGGGTCCCCATGGCCACGGTGGCCCCGAGTGACCACAGGGCTGGTCACAGGAGGGGTCCCCAGGCCACGGTGTCCCCGAGTGACCACAGGGCTGGTCACAGGAGGGGTCCTCAGGCCACGGTGGCCCCGAGTGACCACAGGGCTGGTCACAGGAGGGGTCCCCAGGCCACGGTGGCCCCGAGTGACCACAGGGCTGGTCACAGGAGGGGTCCCCATGGCCACAGTGGCCCCGAGTGACCACAGGGCTGGTCACAGGAGGGGTCCCCATGGCCACGGTGGCCCCGAGTGACCACAAGGCTGGTCACAGGAGGGGTCCTCAGGCCACGGTGGCCCCAATGACCGCAGGGCTGGTCACAGGAGGGGTCCCCAGGCCACGGTGGCCCCGAGTGACCACAGGGCTGGTCACAGGAGGGGTCCTCAGGCCACGGTGGCCCCGAGTGACCACAGCTCATCCTGGGGACATCTCCGGTCACATCTCCTTACAGGAGACTCCCCACGCCCCCCCAGCCCCCCCCTCAGGACACCTCCCTGGTCCCATCTCCTCACGGGGGGCTCCCCAAAGCCCCCCCAAAGCCCCCCCAAAGCCGCCCCGCACTCACTTGACGATGTTGGGGTGGTTGAGCTCCTTGAGCAGGGAGATCTCCCTGATGGCCGTGCTGGGGACACCCTCGGTCTCCCTGCGGGGACAGCGCAGGGAGGGCAGGAGGGGGAGCTCGGGGACCCCCCCAGGACCCCCTCGGGACCCCCCTGGGGACCCCCACTCACGTGTCCAGGCGGATCTTCTTGAGAGCCACCACCTCCCCCGTCACCTTGTTGCGGGCCTTGTACACGACCCCATAAGTGCCCTCCCCGATCTTCTCCACCTTCTGGAAGTTCTCCATGGGGAGGGGGAGAGGGGACACGACACGGGGGAGACCCCAGGGAAGGGACACGGGGGGGTCCGGGGGATTCCCGGTGCTGGAGGAACCCAGGGGACAGCGGGAACGGGGACAGGAGACACCGGGAATAGGGGCAGGGGGATGGACGGGGTGTCGCGGGTGGTGGCCCCGGGGGTCGTGGGGGTGGCCCCGGGGGTGGCCCCCAGCAGTGGGGGGGGGGGTCCCAGGGAGGGATATCCGGGGGTTGTCCCGGTGATGGCACGGGGGGGGAGGGGGGGGGGGTGTCCCTGGAGGGTCGCGGGTGTCGCCGGGGGTCCCGGGGAGGGATATCCGGGATGGGGGTGGGGCGCCGGGGGAAGCGGGGGGGGGGGGGGGGGGGTGAAAGCGGCTGTCGCCGGTGGTGGCAGGGGGGGTGTCCCGGGGCCGGGGGTGTCCCCAGAGGGTCTGGGGTGTCCCCGGGGTGTCCCCGGAGGTGGGGGGGTGGTCCCGGGAGGGGGGTTTCCGGGGTGGGGGTGGGGAAGCGGGGCCGGGCAGGGCGGGGCAGGGGGGGGGGGTGCCCCGGGGCCGGGGGTGTCCCCGGAGGGTCGGGGGTGTCGCTGGGGGGGTCCCTGGTGTCCCCGGGGGTCCCGAGCGCGGCCGCCGCGTCCCCCCCGCGCGCGCCAAAGCCGCGGCGGCCCCGCCCGCGCCGCTTCCCGCCTTCCGCCGGCCACGCCCCCCGCGCCGCCGCCCATTGGCTGCGCGCTCCGTGACGTCAGGCGCACCGCGGGAGATCCCTTAAAGAGATAGCGACACTACCGGCACCGGCACCGGGGATTGGGATCGGGACACCGGGGACGGGGACCGGGGACGGGGATTGGGATCGGGACACCGGGGACAGGGACAGGGACCGGGGATTGGAATCGGGACACCGGGGACAGGGACCGGGACCGGGAATTGGAGTCGGGACACCGGGGACAGGGACCGGGGCCAGGGATTGGAATCGGGACACCGGGGACAGGGACCGGGACCGGGGCCAGGGATTGGGATCGGGACACCGGGGACAGGGACCGGGACCGGGAATTGGAGTCGGGACACCGGGGACAGGGACCGGGGCCAGGGATTGGGATCGGGACACCGGGGACAGGGACAGGGACCAGGAATTGGAATCGGGACACCGGGGACAGGGACAGGGACCGGGGCCAGGGATTGGAATCGGGACACCGGGGACAGGGACCGGGGCCAGGGATTGGGATCGGGACACCGGGGACAGGGACCGGGACCGGGACCGGGAATTGGAGTCGGGACACCGGGGACAGGGACCGGGGCCAGGGATTGGGATCGGGACACCGGGGACAGGGACAGGGACCAGGAATTGGAGTCGGGACACCGGGGACAGGGACAGGGACCGGGGCCAGGGATTGGAATCGGGACACCGGGGACAGGGACCGGGGCCAGGGATTGGGATCGGGACACCGGGGACAGGGACCGGGACCAGGGATTGGAATCGGGACACCGGGGACAGGAACCAGGGATTGGAATCGGGACACCGGGGACCGGGACCGGGACCGGGGCCAGGGATTGGAATCGGGACACCGGAGACAGGGACCGGGACCGGGGCCAGGGATCGGGATACCGGGGACAGGGACCGGGGACCGGGGCCAGGGCCAGGGCCCAGGGATTGGAATCGGGACACCGGGGACCGGGACCGGGGATTGGAATCGGGACAGGGACATGGGCTGGGATAGGGATGGGATCGGGCCCGGCACACCGCAGGCTCCAGCCGGGATGCTCGGCCAGTGGCCGGACCGGACACCGGCACCAGGGACCGGACACTGGGACCGAGCCCGTGCAGGCTGCGGCCGGACCCTGAGCCCGCGGCTGGGTCACAACCGGACACACGGGGGGCACACGGGGGTCACGGGGAGCAGCCCCGGGAGACACACGGGGGTCACGGGGCTCTCCGGGGGTCACGGGGCTCTCCGCACACGTGGCCCCACGGGCACGGCCCCGCACGGGCGGCCCCACGGACAGGGACACCCCCCGGGACAAGAAAATGGCCAGGAAAGGATCGGGGTCCCCCCCGTGTCACCCACCGGGATCGGGGTCCCCCTGTGCCATTTGGGGTCCCCCCGTGTCACCCACCGGGATCGGGGTCCCTGTGCCCTCGGGGTCCCCCCTGTGCCCTCGGGTACCCCCCGTGTCACCCCCACCGGGATCGGGGTCCCCCTGTGCCCTCGGGGTACCCCCCGTGTCACCCACCGGGATCAGGGTCCCCCTGTGCCATTTGGGGTCCCCCCGTGTCACCCACCGGGATCGGGGTCCCCCTGTGCCATTTGGGGTCCCCCCGTGTCACCCACCGGGATCGGGGTCCCCCTGTGCCTTTGGGGTCCCCCCGTGTCACCCACCCGGATCGGTGTCCCCTGGGTGCCATTTGGGGTCCCCCTGTGCCCTCGGGGTACCCCCCGTGTCACCCCCACCGGGATCGGGGTCCCCCTGTGCCATTTGGGGTCCCCCCCCGTCACCCACCCGGATCGGGGTCCCCCTGTGCCATTTGGGGTCCCCTCCATGTCACCCCCACCGGGATCGGGGTCCCCCTGTGCCATCGGGGTCCCCCCTGTGCCATTTGGGGTCCCCCTGTGCCATTTGGGGGTCCCCCCGTGTCACCCACCGGGATCGGGGTCCCCTGGGTGCATCAGATCGGGGTCCCCCTGTGCCATTTGGGGTCCCCCCTGTGCCTTTGGGGTCCCCCCCGTGTCACCCACCGGGATCGGGGTCCCCCTGTGCCCTCGGGGTCCCCCCGCAAGTGCGGGATCAGGGACCCCTCCCCTGGGTGTCCCATTGGGGGTCCCCACCCCCCACAGGTGTCACACCGGGGGTCCCCCCCCCACGTGTGCATCATTGGGGACCCCCCCCCCTTTTTTTGAGACCCCGGGGTCCCCCCTTAAGTGTCACCCCCCTCCCCCCACCCCCCACGACCCCCCACTCTCAGCGGATCCCCAAATCCCCACCCCTGGGGTCACCCCGTGCCGGGAACGGCGAGCGACCACCCCCAAATCCCCTCCCCGATCTTGGGGAGGGGGTCCCCCATATCTTTCCGCCTCACCCCTCCCCCCGAGGGCAGCACCGGAGCGTGTGACCGGGGTGGCCCCACGTGGGAGGGGGTGCGGCCCTCGCGCCCCCCTTTTTTTGGGGTGGGATCATGCAAATGAGAGCGCCCCTTTTTGTGGCACCGTCCCCGTCCCCAGCGCCTCTACCCCGGCGGTGCCCGAGCGTGGGGGGAGACGGCGCGGGGACCATGAGGGGGTTCGGGGCCATCGCGGTTTTGGGGACACTCCTGGTCCTGGCTGCGGCTCAACGGCGTGAGTGGGGTTTTTTTTTTTTTGGGGGGGGGGGGCGGAGGGGGTGCCCAGAGCGCTGCACGGGACCCTTTTGGGGGTTGTGGGGTGCGGAGCCCTTGGCTCGCCTGGAAGCCAAATCCTGCACCCCGATAATTCCCCCTCGGGGGTGGCTGTGGGGTCCCCGTCCTTGGCTGCGGGGTGTGGGGGAGGCTCCGGGAGTGGGGAGGGATGGGGGGGTCCCCATCGCTCTGGAAATGGGGGACGCACGTGGGGGGACCCCGTTTTTAGGAGTGGGGGGGACGCGGCAGCCCCGTGGGGGGGGGGGGGGGGGGGGGACGGGAGGGACTTGGGAGTGAGGGGACGGGGGGACCCTTCGGACCCCTGAAAATGGGGGACACGGGGGGGTCCTGGCAGCGTCCTGAGAGTGGGGGACAGGGGGGGTCCTTCGGACCCCTGAAAATGAGGGGACAGGGGGGGTCTGGCAGACCCCGGAAAATGGGGGGACACGGGGGGACCCTTCAGACCCCTGAAAATGGGGGGACAGGGGGGACCTGGCAGACCCCTGAGAATGGGGGGACGGGGGGGTCCTGGCAGTGTCCTGAGAGTGAGGGACAGGGGGGACCCTTCGGACCCCTGAAAATGGGGGGACACGGGGGGTCCTGGCAGCGTCCTGAGAGTGGGGAGCAGGGGGGACCCTTCGGACCCCTGAAAATGGGGGGGACACGGGGGGACCCTTCGGACCCCTGAAAATGGGGGGACACGGGGGGTCCTGGCAGCGTCCTGAGAGTGACGGGGACACGGGGGGGTCCTGGCAGACCCCTGAAAATGGGGGGGACAGGGGGGGACCCTTCAGACCCCTGAAAATGGGGGGACACGGGGGGACCCTTCAGACCCCTGAAAATGGGGGGACAGGGGGGTCCTGGCAGCGTCCTGAGAGTGGGGGACAGGGGGGACCTGGCAGACCCCTGAAAATGGGGGGACAGGGGGGGACCCTTCAGACCCCTGAGAATGGGGGGACAGGGGGGGTCCTGGCAGTGTCCTGAGAGTGACGGGGACACGGGGGGACCTGGCAGACCCCTGAAAATGGGGACACGGGGGGGTCCTGGCAGCGTCCTGAGAGTGGGGGACACGGGGGGGTCCTGGCAGTGTCCTGAGAGTGACGGGGACAGGGGGGACCATTCGGACCCCTGAAAATGGGGGGACAGGGAGGACCTGAGAGACCCCTGACAATGAGGAGACATGGGGGGACATTACAGAGCCCTAAAAGTGGGGGGCAGCCCCCCGGGAGTGGGGACACTGGGGGGACCTGGCAGCCCCCCCGGGAGTGCGGACACGGGGGGACTTTGCAGCCCCCCGACCCTGAGGGGACCTGGCAGCCCCCCGGGAGTGGGGACACGGGGGGTGCCCGCCCCGTCCCATCCCGGCCCGGCCGGGGCCGGCTCAGCTGAGCGTCACATGAAAGGGCTTTGGGGCGCCATGTGATGGCTTTGCCCGCGCGTGGCTTGGCCCGAGCTCCGTCACGAGGCTCCCGGGGGTCCCCCCACGGTCCCCCCAGGGTCCCCACGCTCGTGGGGGGACGCGGTTGGACAGCCCAGGGGTGGGGGGCTGGAGGAGGCCTGGCAGAGGGGGACATGGGGGGACACTTCAGTCCCGTGTGAGGAGGGGACGTGGGGGGATGTGACAGACCCCGGAGAGTGGGGGGGACACGGGGGACATGGGGGGACACGGGGGACACGGGCGGATGTGACAGACCCCGGAGAGGGGGGACACGGGGGGAGGTGACAGACCCCGGAGAGTGGGGGGGACACGGGGGACACGGGGGGACACGGGGGACACGGGGGGACCTGACAGACCCCGGAGAGTGGGGGGGACACGGGGGACATGGGGGGACACGGGGGACATGAGGGGACCTGACAGACCCCTGAGAATGGGGGATATGGGGGACAAGGGGGGACCTGACAGACCCCGGAGAGGGGGGACACGGGGGACACGGGGGGACACGGGGGACACGGGGGGATGTGACAGACCCCGGAGAGGGGGGACATGGGGGACATGGGGGGACACGGGGGGATGTGACAGACCCCGGAGAGTGGGGGGGACACGGGGGACATGGGGGGACACGGGGGACACGGGGGGATGTGACAGACCCCGGAGAGGGGGGACATGGGGGGAGGTGACAGACCCCGGAGAGAGGGGACACGGGGGACACGGGGGGACACGGGGGACACGGGGGGATGTGACAGACCCCGGAGAGTGGGGGGGACACGGGGGGACCTGACAGAGCCCAGAGAGTGCGGCACATTGGGGACCCTTCACCCCCTGACAGTGGCGCACGGGGGGCGGGGGGTCCCTGTGCCTGGTCCCGCAGGAGCCGCTGGCCGGAGCCGTGGCCGGAGCCGGGCGTGGAGCGGGCGGCCGGCGCAGTTCCGCGCGTGGGACACGGGGCTCTACCGGCCCTGGCAGGAGGCGACCAGCGACTGCTGGCGAGGTGGGTGCCAGGCGGGGGGCATGGTGGGCCACCAGAGGGGTCCGACCATGTCCCTGAACCCCCCCGACCTTGTCCCCGAGCAGGTGGGGATGTCACCTTCGACATCAGCAACGACGCTCCCACCATGGCGGGCGCCCAGGCCACGTTCTCCATCGCCCTGCGCTTCCCGGGCAACCAGACGGTGCTGCCCGATGGCCGCGTGGTCTGGAGCCAGAACTGCACCGTCAATGGTCAGCGCGTCCCCTGAACCCCCCAAAAAACCCCGCCGGGGACCCCTCGGCCGCACCCCTGACCCTCCGTGTCCCCACAGGCACCCGTGTGACACAAGGGGAGCCGGTGTTCCCGGAGCAGCCGGATGCCACCGGAGCCTTTCCCGACGGGCAGCCGCTGCCCAGGGACAAGCGCGGGAAGTTCGTCTATGTCTGGTGGACGTGGGGTGAGGATGGCAGAGGTTTACCCAAAAAAGGGGTTGGGGTGTCCCCCGTGGTGGCACCGACCCTGCTGTGGTGGCACTGGCCCCGCTGTGGTGGCACTGGCCCCACCGTGGTGGCACTGACCCTGCTGTGGTGGCACTGACCCCACTGTGGTGGCACCGACCCTGCTGTGGTGGTGGCACTGACCCCGCTGTGGTGGCACCGACCCTGCTGTGGTGGTGGCACTGACCCCGCTGTGGTGGCACTGGCCCCGCTGTGGTGGCACTGACCCCGCTGTGGTGGTGGCACTGACCCCGCTGTGGTGGCACTGGCCCCACTGTGGTGGCACTGACCTCACTGTGGTGGTGGCACTGGCCCCGCTGTGGTGGTAGCACTGACCTCACTGTGGTGGTGGCACTGGCCCCACTGTGGTGGCACTGACCCTGCTGTGGTGGCACTGACCCCGCTGTGGTGGTGGCACTGACCCCACTGTGGTGGCACTAATGCTGTGGTGGCACTGACCGTGCTGTGGTGGCACTGATCCTGGCACTGATCCTGGCACTGACCCCAGGGCGGTACTGGCAGGTGGTGTCCGGGGTGTCCCCATGGTGGCACTGACCCTGGCACTGACCCTGGCACTGACCCCACTGTCCCCAGGGCGGTACTGGCAGGTGGTGGACGGGGCAGCGTCGCAGCTCACGGTGGGCACGGCCGGGGTGCCCCTCGGCTCCTACACCATGGAGGTGGCCGTGTACCACTACCGGGGCCGCCAGAAGTTCATCCCCATCGGCCACGCCAGCACCCAGTTCAGCATCACCGGTGGGTGCTGGGGGGCACGGGGTGGGGCGGTGGGTTTTGGGGTGGGGGCTGCTGGGCCTGCAGGTGACAGTGGGGTTTGGGGGCTGTAGGTGACAGTGGGTGCTGGGCCTGCAGGTGACAGTGGGGTTTGGGGGCTGTAGGTGACAGTGGCTGCTGGGCCTGCAGGTGACAGTGGGGTTTGGGGGCTGTAGGTGACAGTGGCTGCTGGGCCTGCAGGTGACAGTGGGGTTTGGGGGCTGCAGGTGACACTGGGTGCAGGTGACACTGGGGGCTGCAGGTGACAGGGTGGGTGGTGACAGACCGGTGGGTGCTGGGGCTGCAGGTGACACTGGCTTTTGGAGCTCTAGGTGACACTGGGTGCAGGTGACACTGGGTGCAGGTGGTGCTGGGTGCTGGCACTGCAGGTGACAGGGTGGGTGATGACAGACCAGTGGGTGCTGGGGGCTGCAGGTGACACTGGGTTTTGGGGTTGCAGGTGACACTGGGTGCAGGTGACACTGGGTGCAGGTGACACTGGGTGCTGGGGGCTGCAGGTGACACTGGGTGCAGGTGACACTGGGTGCAGGTGACACTGGGGGCTGCAGGTGACAGGCTGGGTGCTGACAGACCGGTGGGTGCTGGGGGCTGCAGGTGACACTGGGTGCAGGTGACACTGGGTGGAGGTGACACTGGGTGGAGGTGACAGGGTGGGTGGTGACAGACCGGTGGGTGCTGGGGGCTGCAGGTGACACTGGGTGCAGGTGACACTGGGTGCTGGGGCTGCAGGTGACACTGGGTGCAGGTGACACTGGGGGCTGCAGGTGACAGGCTGGGTGCTGACAGACCGGTGGGTGCTGGGGGCTGCAGGTGACACTGGGTGCAGGTGACACTGGGTGGAGGTGACAGGGTGGGTGGTGACAGACCGGTGGGTGCTGGGGGCTGCAGGTGACACTGGGTGCAGGTGACACTGGGTGCAGGTGACAGGGTGGGTGGTGACAGACCGGTGGGTGCTGGGGCTGCAGGTGACACTGGGTGCAGGTGACACTGGGTGGAGGTGACAGGGTGGGTGGTGACAGACCGGTGGGTGCTGGGGGCTGCAGGTGACACTGGGTGCAGGTGACACTGGGTGCTGGGGCTGCAGGTGACACTCGGTGCAGGTGACACTGGGTGGAGGTGACAGGGTGGGTGGTGACAGACCGGTGGGTGCTGGGGGTTGCAGGTGACACTGGGTGCAGGTGACACTGGGTGCAGGTGACAGGCTGGGTGCTGACAGACCGGTGGGTGTCTCCCCGTCCCCTCCGCGTCCCCGCAGACCAGGTGCCGTTCGCCGTGGACGTGTCGCAGCTGCAGGACGCGGTGACCGGCGACGGCCGCTTCGTGCGGAACCGCGCCGTGGCCTTCAGGGTGCGGCTGCACGACCCGAGCCGCTACCTGCGCGACGCCGACGTGTCCTACTCGTGGGACTTTGGCGACCAGAGCGGCACCCTCATCACGCGCAGCGCCACCGTCACCCACACCTACCTGGACACCGGCTCCTTCTCGGCGCGCCTGGTGCTCCAGGCCTCCATCCCCCTCAGCCCCTGCGGCCCCAGCACGGCCCCGTCACCCTCCGGGGGTCCCACGGCCACCCAGCCCGCGGCCACCACCGCCGCCGGGGCGCAGAGCACGGTGGTGGTGACCAGCACGGGTAAGGGAAGGGAGGGCGGGGGTGGCCCCAGCATCGCCTCGTGGGTGTGGCCGCGGTGTCACCCCCACCCTGGGGGGGGGTGTGGCCGGTGTCCCCTGCACCCCACAGAGCCACCCGCCCCATGGGGTGTGTCCCCAGTGTCCCCTTCATCCCACAGAGCCACTCGTCCCATGGGGTGTGTCCCCAGTGTCCCCTTCACCCCACAGAGCCACTCGTCCCATGGGGTGTGTCCCCAGTGTCCCCCCTGTGCCCCAGTGTCCCCCCTGTGCCCCAGTGTCCCCTCACCCCATGGGGTGTGTCCCCAGTGTCCCCTACACCCCACAGAGCCACCCGCCCCATGGGGTGTGTCCCCAGTGTCCCCTGCACCCCACAGAGCCACTCGTCCCATGGGGTGTGTCCCCAGTGTCCCCCCTGTGCCCCAGTGTCCCCTCACCCCATGGGGTGTGTCCCCAGTGTCCCCTGCACCCCACAGAGCCACTCGTCCCATGGGGTGTGTCCCCCCCTGCCCCAGAGTGTCCCCTCACCCCATGGGGTGTGTCCCCAGTGTCCCCTTCATCCCACAGAGCCACTCGTCCCATGGGGTGTGTCCCCAGTGTCCCCTGCACCCCACAGAGCCACCCGTCCCATGGGGTGTGTCCCCAGTGTCCCCTGCACCCCACAGAGCCACTCGTCCCATGGGGTGTGTCCCCAGTGTCCCCTGCACCCCACAGAGCCACTCGTCCCATGGGGTGTGTCCCCAGTGTCCCCTACACCCCACAGAGCCACTCGTCCCATGGGGTGTGTCCCCAGTGTCCCCTACACCCCACAGAGCCACTCGTCCCATGGGGTGTGTCCCCAGTGTCCCCTACACCCCACAGAGCCACTCGTCCCATGGGGTGTGTCCCCAGTGTCCCCCCTGTGCCCCAGTGTCCCCTCACCCCATGGGGTGTGTCCCCAGTGTCCCCTACACCCCACAGAGCCACCCGCCCCATGGGGTGTGTCCCCAGTGTCCCCCCTGTGCCCCAGAGTGTCCCCTCACCCCATGGGGTGTGTCCCCAATGTCCCCCCTGCCCCAGAGTGTCCCCTCACCCCATGGGGTGTGTCCCCAGTGTCCCCTACACCCCACAGAGCCACCCGCCCCATGGGGTGTGTCCCCAGTGTCCCCCTGTGCCCCAGTGTCCCCTCACCCCACAGTGTGTGTCCCCAGTGTCCCCCCTGCCCCAGAGTGTCCCCTCACCCCGTGGGGTGTGTCCTCAGTGTCCCATAACGGGGGTGACCCCAGCCCGGACCCTGAGGTGTCCCGGGGTGTCCCATAGCGGGGGTGACCCCAACCCCTCTTTTCCCGCAGCCCCCGAAGAGCCCGCGGAGCCCACGGGGGGGTCGGCGGCGGAGCCCTCGGCCGCCGCTGTCACCGATCCCGCTGTCCCCGATCCCGCTGTCCCCGATCCCGCTGTCACCGCCGCCACCGATCCCTCTGTCCCCGCTGTCACCGAGCTCTCGGTCGCCTCCGCCACCGACCCCGCCCTCGCTGCCAGCACCGCGGCGAGTGGCACCGGCGCCGCTGTCGCCTCCTCCGTGTCGCCCGCTGTCGCCACCGCAGCCGGGGGGGACACCTCGGTCACCGCGGAGGGGTCAGCGGCTGCAGGTGGGTGCTGCCCCGGGGCGGGAGAGGGGACACACGGCGGGGGTGTCCCCAAGGGCTCGGTGTCCCCAAGGGCTCGGTGTCCCCTTGTCCTTGCCCAGCGTCTTCCGCGTGTGTCCTGCAGATGCGGCGACAGACGGAGGGACGGGTGATGCCACAGCTGAAGCGGCCACAGCTGGACCTGCCACTGATGCCACAGCTGGAGCGGCCACAGCTGGACCTGCCACTGATGCCACAGCTGCAGCCGTGCTTGGCATCACGGTGGGTGCCACCATAGAAGCCACGGTGGGTGCCACCATAGAAGCCACCGCGGGAGCCACCGCGGGAGCCACGGCTGTGTCCCTGGCCGCTGCCACAGCTGGAAACACCCCCGGCGCCACAGCTGCATCAGCCACAGCTGCATCAGCCACAGCTGGAACCACGGCCCAGCCCCTGGCACTGGTCAAGCGCCAAGCCCCGGCCGAGAACTTCCCCGGCTGCGTCCTGTACCGCTACGGCACCTTCGCCACCCAGCTGGACATCGTCCGTGAGTCCCGGCGGGTCCGGCCTGGCGGGGGGGAGGTCCGAGGGGTCCGGCCAGGGGTGTCCGAGCCCGCTGACCCCTTCCGTGCCACCCCGCAGAGGGCATCGAGAGCGTGGCCATCGTGCAGGTGGCGCCGCAGGCCAGCGGCAGCAGCGTGGAGCTGACGGTGACGTGCGAGGGCAGGTGAGTGGCGACCGCGGCGACGGGGACGGCGACATCCGGGCGGGTCGCCGGCGCTGACGGCCGTGCCCGCAGCCTGCCCGAGGAGGTGTGCACGGTGGTGGCGGACGCCGAGTGTCGCACGGTGGAGGCGGAGCTGTGCTCGCCGGTGTCGCCGGCGCCCGGCTGCGAGCTCGTGCTGCGCCAGGACTTCAACCGCTCCGGCCTCTTCTGCCTCAACGTGTCCCTGGCCAACGGCAACGGGCTGGCCGTGGCCACCACCCGCGTGGCCGTGGGAGGTGCGACACGGGGACAGGGGCTGGGGAGGGTCCCCTGGGTGGGGTTGGGTTGTTTTTGTTTGGGGGAGGTGACAGGGACAGGGGGACAGGGGCTCGGGAGGGTTCCCCGGGTGGGGCTGGGCTGTCCCTGTTCTGTCGGAGGTCACCGGGACAAGGTGGGACAGGGTCCGGGGAGGGTCCCCAAGGTCCCCTGGGTGTCCCCTGGGTGGGGCTGAGCTGTCCCTGTCCGGGGGAGGTGACCGGGACAAGCTGGGACAGGGTCCGGGGAGGGTCCCCAAGGTCCCCTGGGTGTCCCCTGGGTGGGGCTGGGCTGTCCCTGTCCGGGGGAGGTGACCGGGACAAGCTGGGACAGGGTCCGGGGAGGGTCCCCAAGGTCCCCCGGGTGGGGCTGAGCTGTTCCTGTCCTGTCGGAGGTGACCGGGACAAGCTGGGACAGGGTCCGGGGGATGTCCCCAAGGTCCCCTGGGTGTCCCCCGGGTGGGACTGAACTGTCCCTGTCCCGTCGGAGGTGACCGGGACAAGGTGGGGCAGAATCCGGGGGATGTCCCCAAGGTCCCCTGAGTGGGGCTGGGCTGTTCCCATCCGGGGGAGGTGACCGGGACAAGGTGGGACAGGGTCCGGGGGATGTCCTGGGTGTCCCCCGGGTGGGGCTGGGCTGTCCCTGTCCCGCCGGAGGTCACCGGGACAAGGTGGGATAGGGTCCGGGGGATGTCCCCAAGGTCCTGGGTGTCCCCTGGGTGGGGCTGAGCTGTGCCTGTCCCGTCGGAGGTTACCGGGACAAGCTGGGACAGGGTCCGGGGGATGTCCCCAAGGTCCCCTGGGTGTCCCCTGGGTGGGGCTGAGCTGTCCCTGTCCCCAGGAGCCGCTCCGGCCACCAGCTGGACCACGCTGTTCGTGGGGCTCGTGCTGGTGGCGGCCGCCCTGGGCATGGCCGCGTGCACCTACAGGTGAGGGGACAGCGGGGACACCGCGGGGACACCGGGGGGGGGACACCGGGGGGGGACACCGCGGGGACACTCTGAGTGGGGTTGGGGGGACTCTGTGTGCTGGGGGGACACGGGGGGACACGTTATGGGGTGGGAGGACACTGTGGGGAGGGAGGGGGACATCAGGGACACTCCCTATGGGGTGGGGGTCACTCCCTATGGGGTGGGAGTCACTCCCTATGGGGTGGGAGGGCTCTATGGGGTGGGGGACACTCCCTATGGGGTGGGAGTCACTCTCTATGGGGTGGGGGGGCTCTACTCTATGGGATTGGGGGAGGGGATCAGGAACACTCGCTATGGGGTGGGGAGGCTCTCTGGGGTGGGGGACACTCCCTATGGGGTGGGGGTCTCTATGGGGGTGGGGGTCACTCCCTATGGGGTCGGGGCTCTCTATGGGGTGGGGGTCACTCCCTATGGGTGGGGGTCTCTATGGGGTGGGGGTCACTCCCTATGGGGTCGGGGCTCTCTATGGGGTGGGGGACACTCCCTATGGGGTGGGGGTCTCTATGGGGTGGGTTCACTCCCTATGGGGTGGGGGTCTCTATGGGGTGGGGGTCACTCGCTATGGGGTGGGGGGTCACTCCCTATGGGGTGGGGGGTCTCTATGGGGTGGGGGTCACTCGCTATGGGGTGGCGCTGCCCCCCCTCCCAGTGCCCCCCGCCCCTTTTCCCCCCCAGGCGAGTGAAGTACTCGGCGCTGTCCCCCCGCGCCCCCCCGGGCCCGGCCCTGGCTGTCCCCAAATGTCGCCGTGCGGCGGCTCCTGCAGCGGGCCCTGGGGGGGGCCCCGAGCGCCGAGAGCCGCCCCCTCCTCCGCGGCCACTCCGTGTAGGGACCCCCGCCCCAAAAACAGCCCCCGACCCCCCCCCCCCCCCCCCCGGCCTGGCCCGAGCCCTCAGGACCCCCCCCCGGGATGGGGGGAGGGGACACGCGGGGGGGCCTCGGGGTCACCGAGGTGAATTAAAGGCTCAGAAACGGCCGAGGGTCCGTGTCCGTGTGGGGGGAATGGGGGAAAAAGGGGGAAAAAGGGGGGGAAAAAGGGGGGAAATGAGGAAAAATGGGGGGAAATGGGTGGAAAAAGGGGGGGTGAAATGGGGGGGAATGGGGAAAAAAGGGGAAAAAAGGGAAAAAAAGGGGGGAAATGAGGAAAAAATGGGGGGAAATGGGTGGAAAAAGGGGGGGGAATAGGGGAAATGAGGAAAAAATGGGGGGAAGGGGGGGGAAAGGGGGAAATGGGGAAAAAAGGGGGAAAAAAAAGGGGGAAAAAGGGGGGAAAAGGGGTGGGAAATGAGGAAAAATGGGGGAAAAGGGGAAAAACGGGGGGGAAGGGGGAAAAATGTGGGGGGATGGGAGAAATGGGGAAAAAAGGGGAAAAAAAGGGGGGAAGGGGTGGAAAAAGGGGGGGAATGGAGAAATGAGGAAAAATGGAGGAAAAGGGGAAAAACGTGGGGGAAGGGGGAAAAATGGGGGGGGAATGGGGGGGAAATGGGGAAAACGGGAAAAAAAGGGGGGGAAAAGGGGTGGAAAAAGGGGGGAAAATGGGGGGCAAATGGGGAAAAAAGGGGGGAAGAAAGGGGGGGAATGGGGGAAAAAAGGGGGGGGAATAGGGGAAATGAGGAAAAATGGGGGAAAAGGGGGAAAAACGGGGGGGAAATGGGGAAAAATGAGGGGAATGGGGGGGAATGGGGAAAAAGGGGGAAAAAAGGGGGAAAAAGGGGGGAAATGAGGAAAAATGGGGGGAAAGGGGGAGAAAGGGGGGGAAAATGGGGGGAAATGGGGAAAAAGGGGAGAAGAAAGGGGGAGAAATGGAGAAAAAAGGGGAAAAAAGGTGAAAAAAAAGGGGGGAATGGGGGAAATGAGGAAAAATGGGGGAAAAGGGGAAAAAAGGGGGGGAATGGGAAATAAGGGGGGAAATGGGGAAAAATGGGGAAAAAAAGGGGGGAAATGCGGGAAAAGGGGGAAAGGGGGGGAAAAAGGGGAGAAATGGGGAAAAAAGCGGGAAAAAGCGGGGAAAATGGGGGCAAATGGGGGGGAAAAGGGGCAAAAATGGGGGAAAAGGGGGAAAAAGAGGGGAAAATGGGGGGGAAATGGGGCAAAAAGGGGGGGAAATGGGGGAAATGGGGGGGAAATGGGGAAAAATGGGGAAAAAGGGGAAAAAGGGGAGGGGGAATGGGGAAAAATGGGGGGGGAAGGGAGAAAAAAGGGGGAAAATGGGGAAAAAACGGGAAAAGGGGGGGGAAGGGGGGAAAAAAGGGGAAAAAAGGGGGGAATTGGGGTCGTTTGGGGGTCTGGGGGGGTCTGGGGGGGTCCCAAGAGGGGATTGGGGGTGTCTGGGAGGGTTTTGGGGGGGTCCAGGGAGGGCCTGGGGAGGTTTTGGGGGGTCTTGGGGTGTCCGGGGGGGTGTGAGGGGAGTCCTGGGGGGGTTTTGGGGGGATTTTGGGGGGTCCTGGGGGGTTTTGGGGGATCTGGAAGGATCCGAGGGAGTTTTGGGGGGGTTTTATTTGGGGGTGGGGGGGTTGGGGGTGTCCGAGGGAATTTTGGGGGGGGGGGGGGGGATTTGGGGGGATTTTCGGGGGTCGTGGTGGGGATTGGGGGTCTGGGGGGGATCCTGGAGGGATCCTGGGGGTGTTTGGGGCTTTTTCGGGGGGGGTTTGGGGTTTTTTTGGGTTTTTTTTGGGGTCACAACCCACGCCTGTTTCCCACATTTATTTTCATGAAAGGCACTTCAAATTTGGGGGGCGGGGGGAATAAATAGAAGCGGGGGGGGGGGGCTTCTCGCACCCCACCTCACCCCCAGCTCGGGCAACCAGAGGGGGAAAATGAGGAAAAAAGGGGGAAAAATGAGGGGAAAAAAGGGGAAAAGTGAGGGGAAAAAAGGGGAAAAATGAGGGGGAAAAAGGGAAAAAATGGGGAAAAAAGGGGAAAAATGAGGGGGAAAAAGGGAAAAAATGGGGAAAAAAGGAGGAATTGGGGTCGGTTTGTGCCCCCCCGGCCGGGCCCGGTTCAGGGGGGCCCCCCCGGCCCCCTCAGGGATCGGGGGGGGCTCTTCTTGATCCCAAAAAAGCCCCCGGAGCGGGAGGGGGGGGCCATGAGCATCGGGACGCGGTTCCAGTGCGTGATCCGGATCTGAATGGGGAGGGGGCTCGGAGGGGGGTCCGGGGGGGGGTTAGAGGGGTCTGAGGGGGTCCTGGAGGGGATTTGGGGATCCTGGGGAGGGGTTGTGGGGTTTGGGGGGGGTTTGGGGAGTTTTGGGGAGGTTTTGGGCGTCTGAGGGTGTCCGAGGGGGGGGATTTCGGGGGGTCCTTGGAAGGTTTTGGAGGGTCTGGGGGGATTCTGGGAGGTTTGGGGGTCTTGGGGGGGTCCCGAGGGTCTGGGGGGGGTGCCGGGGGTCTCGGGGGGTGTTTTGGGGGAGGTTTTGGACGTCTGAGGGTGTCCGAGGGGGGAGATTTAGGGGGGTCCTTGGAAGGTTTTGGAGGGTCTGGGGGGATTCTGGGGAGGTTTTGGGGGTCTTGGGGGGTCTCGGGGGTTTTTGGGGGTCTTGGGGGGGGATTGGGGGGTTTTGGGGGGGTTTTGGGGAGGTTTTGGGGGTCTTGGGGGGGTCCCGGGGGTCTCGGGGGGTGTTTTGGGGAGGTTTTGGACGTCTGGGGGTGTCCGAGGGGGGGGATTTCGGGGGGTCCTTGGAAGGTTTTGGAGGGTCTGGGGGGATTCTGGGGAGGTTTTGGGGGTCTTGGGGGGGTCCCGAGGGTCTGGGGGGGGTTGCCGGGGGTCTTGGGGGTGTTTTGGGGGGGGTTTTGGGGGTCTGAGGGTGTCTGAGGGGGGGGATTTAGGGGGGTCCTTGGAAGGTTTTGGAGGGTCTGGGGGGATTCTGGGGAGGTTTTGGGGGTCTTGGGGGGGTTTTGGGGGGGGTTTTGGGGAGGTTTTGGGGGTCTGGGGGGGGTCTCGGGGGGTCCCTGGGGGGGTCCCGTACCGTGCAGGGCGGCTGCATCCAGGGCTCGCCGTCCACCTGCATCGGGAGGGGCTTCGAGGTCCTGCGAAGACCCCCGGGCTCAGCGGCCTTGGGGACCCCCCCTCACCCAGGAACCGCCCCCCCCCCCCCCCCCGAGACCCCCTGGGAACCCCCCCAACCCCCCTGGGATCTTCGGGACCCCCCCCAGGACCCCCCCAGGACCCGGTGTCACCTCCGGGTGACGTCGCTTGTGGCCACCAGCCGTGGCCTGGGGACCCCCCAGGACCCCCCCAAACCCCCAGATCCCTCTGGGACCCCCCAGATCCCCCCCCAGGACTCCCCAGATCCCTCTGGGACCCCCTTGGGACCCTCCAGGACCCCCCAGATCCCTCTGGGACCCCCTTGGGAGCCCCTAAGACCCCTCCAGGGACCACCCAGACCCCCCCAGACCCCCCCAGGACCCCCCAGATCCCTCTGGGACCCCCTTGGGACCCCCTAAGACCCCCCCCAGGGACCCCCCAGACCCCCCAGGACCCCCCCAGGACCCCCCCAGATCCCACTGGGACCTCCTTGGGACCCCCTAAGACCCCTCCAGGGACCACCCAGACCCCCCCCGGACCCCCCCAGGGACCCCCCAGATCCCTCTGGGACCCCCTTGGGACCCCCTAAGACCCCCCCAGGGACCCCCCGGACACCCCCAGGCCCCCCAGGGACCCGCCAGGAGCCCGGTGTCACCTGATGGTGACATCGGCGCCCGCTGCCAGCCGTGTGCCCGCGCTCTTGAGCCCGGTGTAGATCTGTCCCAGCTCCAGGACCCCCTCCAGCCCCACCAGCTCCAGGCGCCCGTCCCCCAAATCTGGGGGGTACCGGCGTCACCGCGCTGGCACTGCCCCCACGGCATCGCCAGCCCCGTAGTGTCTCCGTCCCTGTCCCCCAGTCCCTGTCCCCATCCCCGTCCCTGTCCCCAATCCCTGTCCCTGTCCCCAATCCCTGTCCCCATCCCCGTCCCTGTCCCCAATCCCTGTCCCTGTCCCCAATCCCTGTCCCCATCCCTGTCCCTGTCCCCAATCCCTGTCCCTGTCCCCAATCCCTGTCCCCATCCCTGTCCCTGTCCCCGTCCCTGTCCCTGTCCCCAATCCCTGTCCCCATCCCTGTCCCCCGTTCCCATGGTGTCCCCTGTCCCCATCCCTGTGGTGTCCCTGTCCCATCCCTGTCCCTGTCCCCCGTTCCCATGGTGTCCCTGTCCCCATCCCTGTCCCCATCCCCATGGAGACCCCTCAGTGTCCCCATCCCTGCGGTGTCCCTGTCCCCATCCCCGTCCCCAAGGTGTCCCCGTCCCCCTCCCTGTCCCCCTCCCTGTCCCCATCCCTGTCCCCGCTGTCACCCACCCTGCACGCAGCTCTTGAGGCTCTCGGGGTCGGTGACGCTGGGTGCCAGCCCCGCCCCTGTCGCTGTCGCTGTCGCTGTCGCTGTCGCTGTCGCTGCCGCTGTCGCTGCCACTGTCGCTGTCGCTGTCGCTGCCGCCTGTCCCCCAGCCGCGTGTCCCCCCACAGGTTGGAGCCCCCGTGGGCGCTGGGGATGTTCAGCACCGCCAGCCCCTCCAGGGACCCCCGCAGCTCCAGGGGGGGTCCCGCCCACCTGGGGGGGGGCACGGCACTTGGGGACACCCCTGGATTGGGGACATCCCCGGGGTTGGGGACACCCCCAGAGCTTGGGGACACCCCCAGGGCTTAGGGATACCCCTGGGTTGGGGACAACCCTGGATTGGGGACATCCTCGGGGTTGGGGACACTCCCAGGGTTGGGGACATCCCCCTGGGTTGGGGACACCCCTGGTTGGGGACACCCCTGGGTTGGGGACACCCCTGGCTTGGGGACACCCCCGGGGTTGGGGACACCCCTGGGTTGGGGACACCCCCAAGGTTTAGGGACACCCCGGGCTTGGGGACATCCCTGGGCTGGGGACACACCGGGGTTGGGGACATCCCCCTGGGTTGGGGAGACCCGTGGGTTGGGGACACTCCCAGGGTTGGGGACACCCCAGGGTTGGGGACACCCCTGGGGTTGGGGACACCCCCAGGGCTTTGGGGGACACCCCAGGGCTTTGGGGACACCCCTGGGTTGGGGACACCCCTGGGTGGGGACACCCCCAGGGCTTGGGGACACCCCCAAGGTTTAGGGACACCCCGGGCTTGGGGACACCCGTGGGTTGGGGACACCCCCTGGGGTTGGGGACACCCCTGGGTTGGGGACATCCTGAGGTTGGGGACACCCCTGAGGTTGGGGACACCCCCCGGGGTTGGGGACACCCCCAGGGCTTGGGGACGCCCCTGGATTGGGACATCCTGGGGTTGGGGACACCCCTGAGGTTGGGGACATCCTGGGGTTGGGGACATCCCTGGGTTGGGGACACCCCCCGGGCTTGGGGACGCCCCTGGATTGGGGACATCCTGGGGTTGGGGACATCCCTGGGTTGGGGACATCCTGGGGTTGGGGACATCCCTGGGTTGGGGACACCCCCAGGGCTTGGGGACACCCCTGGGTTGGGGACACCTCGGGGTTGGGGACACTCCCAGGGCTTAGGGACACCTCCAGGGCTTAGGGACACCCCTGGCTTGGGGACACCCCTGGCTTGGGGACATCCTGGGGTTGGGGACACCCCCAGGGCTTGGGGACACCCCCAAGGTTTAGGGACACTCCCGGGCTTCGGGACACCCGTGGGTGGGGACACCCCGGGGTTGGGGACACTCCCAGGGCTTGGGGACACCCCCGGGGTTGGGGACACCCCGAGGTTGGGGACACCCCCGCACCTCCACGCTCAGGTTGTCCCCGAGCCGGCGGCAGGTGGCGAAAATGGGGGACTCGGAGGTGGCGAATTCCAGGTACCAGAGCTTGTTCTTCATCCTGGGGACACCGGGGATGGGGACATGGGGACAGGGGGACAGGGATGGGGACAGGGATGGGGACAGGGATGGGGACACGGGGACAGGGATGGGGACAACATGGGGACAGGATTGGGGCCACCACCGTGCCAGTGCCACCCCTGTCCCCATCCCATCCCATCCCATCCCATCCCATCCCATCCCATCCCATCCCATCCCATCCCATCCCCATCCCCATCCCATCCCATCCCATCCCACCCCATCCCCATCCCCATCCCATCCCATCCCATCCCATCCCATCCCATCCCACCCATCCCCATCCCATCCCATCCCATCCCATCCCCATCCCATCCCACCCATCCCCATCCCATCCCACCATCCCATCCCATCCCATCCCCCATCCCCATCCCCATCCCCATCCCATCCCATCCCCATCCCACCCATCCCATCCCCATCCACCCATCCCCATCCCCATCCCATCCCATCCCCCACCCCATCCCATCCCCATCCCCATCCCCAACCCCACCCATCCCCACCCAACCCCATCCCCATCCCATCCCCATCCCATCCCATCCCATCCACCATCCCATCCATCCCCATCCCAATCCCATCCCATCCCATCCCATCCCATCCCATCCATCCCCATCCCCATCCCATCCCACCATCCCATCCCACCCATCCCATCCCATCCCATCCCATCCCATCCCATCCCCATCCCCATCCCCATCCCATCCCATCCCATCCCATCCCATCCCATCCCATCCCATCCCATCCCATCCATCCCCATCCCCATCCCCATCCCCCCATCCCCATCCCATCCCCATCCCACCCATCCCCATCCCATCCCCATCCCCATCCCCATCCCCATCCCACCCATCCCCATCCCATCCCATCCCATCCCATCCCACCATCCCATCCCATCCCATCCCATCCCCATCCCATCCCATCCCCATCCCATCCCATCCCATCCCCATCCATCCCCCCATCCCATCCCATCCATCCCAATCCATCCCATCCCATCCCATCCCATCCCATCCCATCCCCACCCATCCATCCCCATCCCATCCCATCCCCATCCCATCCCATCCCATCCATCCCATCCCATCCCCATCCACCCATCCCATCCCATCCCATCCCATCCCATCCCATCCCCATCCCATCCCATCCCATCCCATCCCCATCCCATCCCCACCCATCCCCCATCCCCATCCCATCCCCATCCCATCCCCATCCCCACCCATCCCATCCCATCCCCATCCCATCCCATCCCATCCCATCCCCATCCCCATCCCATCCCATCCCATCCCATCCCCATCCCCATCCCATCCCCACCCCATCCCCATCCCATCCCCAACCCATCCACCCATCCCATCCCATCCCCATCCCCATCCCCATCCCATCCCATCCCATCCCATCCCATCCCATCCCCATCCCATCCCAACCCATCCCATCCCATCCCATCCCCATCCCATCCCATCCCCATCCCCATCCCATCCATCCCACCCCATCCCCATCCCATCCCCATCCCCCATCCCATCCCCATCCCCATCCCCATCCACCCATCCCCATCCCATCCCCATCCCATCCCCATCCCCATCCCCATCCCCATCCCCATCCCCATCCCCACCCATCCCCATCCCATCCCATCCCTCCCATCCCCATCCCCATCCCCATCCCATCCCATCCCCATCCCCACCCATCCCCATCCCACCATCCCCATCCCCATCCCATCCCATCCCATCCCCATCCCATCCCATCCCATCCCCATCCCCATCCCCATCCCATCCCCATCCCATCCCCATCCATCCCATCCCATCCCATCCCATCCCATCCCATCCCATCCCCATCCCCATCCACCATCCCATCCCATCCCATCCCCATCCCATCCCCATCCCATCCATCCCATCCCATCCCATCCCCATCCCATCCCATCCCATCCCCATCCCATCCCATCCCATCCCATCCCCCATCCCATCCCATCCCACCCATCCCCATCCCATCCCCATCCCCATCCCCATCCCCATCCCATCCCCATCCCATCCCATCCCCATCCCATCCCATCCCATCCCCATCCCCATCCCATCCCATCCCCATCCCATCCCCATCCCCCATCCCCATCCCCCATCCCCATCCCATCCCCCACCCCATCCCCCCATCCCCATCCCCATCCCCACCCCATCCCACCCATCCATCCCCATCCCATCCCCATCCCCATCCCCATCCCACCCATCCCATCCCCATCCCCCACCCCCATCCCATCCCATCCCATCCACCCAACCCACCCATCCCATCCCATCCCACCCCACCCATCCCCATCCCCACCCCCATCCCATCCCCATCCCACCCCATCCCATCCCATCCCACCCATCCCATCCCATCCCACCACCCCACCCCATCCCACCCCACCATCCCATCCCACCCCACCCATCCCCACCCATCCCATCCCATCCCATCCCACCCCATCCCCATCCCCATCCCATCCCATCCCATCCCATCCCATCCATCCCATCCCCATCCCATCCCCAACCCATCCCATCCATCCCATCCCCATCCCATCCCCATCCCATCCCCATCCCATCCCATCCCCCATCCCATCCCATCCATCCCCATCCCATCCCATCCCCATCCCACCCATCCCATCCCATCCCATCCCATCCCCACCCATCCCCATCCCATCCCCATCCCATCCCATCCCCATCCCATGCCCATCCCATCCCCATCCCATCCCAACCCATCCCCCATCCCCATCCCATCCCATCCCATCCCACCCATCCCATCCCCATCCCACCCATCCATCCCATCCCATCCCATCCCACCATCCCACCCCATCCCATCCCCATCCCATCCCATCCCATCCATCCCCATCCCATCCCATCCCCATCCCATCCCCATCCCATCCCATCCCATCCCACCCATCCCCATCCCCATCCCCATCCCCATCCCATCCCATCCCCATCCCATCCCATCCCATCCCATCCCATCCCCATCCCAACCCATCCCCATCCCCATCCCCATCCCCATCCCCTCCCCACCCCATCCCATCCCCACCCATCCCCAACCCATCCCATCCCATCCCCCATCCATCCCCATCCCATCCCCACCATCCCATCCCATCCCATCCCCATCCCATCCCAATCCCATCCCCATCCCATCCCATCCATCCCATCCCATCCCATCCTCCCATCCCATCCCATCCCATCCCATCCCATCCCCATCCCATCCCCATCCCATCCCATCCCTCCATCCCATCCCATCCCCATCCCCATCCCATCCCCATCCCATCCCATCCCATCCCATCCCATCCCATCCCCATCCCATCCCATCCCATCCCTCCCATCCCATCCCATCCCATCCCATCCCATCCCATCCCATCCCATCCCATCCCCATCCATCCCATCCCCATCCCATCCCATCCCATCCCCATCCCATCCCCATCCCATCCCATCCATCCCATCCCATCCCATCCCATCCCATCCCATCCCATCCCATCCCATCCCATCCCATCCCATCCCCATCCCATCCCCATCCCATCCCATCCCATCCCCATCCCATCCCATCCCATCCCCATCCCATCCCATCCCATCCCATCCCATCCATCCATCCCCATCCCATCCCATCCCATCCCATCCCATCCATCCCCATCCCATCCCAATCCATCCCCATCCCATCCCATCCATCCCATCCCATCCCATCCCATCCCATCCCCATCCCATCCCCATCCCATCCCATCCCATCCCATCCCATCCCATCCCAATCCATCCCCATCCCCATCCCATCCCCATCCCATCCCATCCCCATCCCCATCCCATCCCATCCCATCCCATCCCATCCCATCCCATCCCACATCCCATCCCATCCCCATCCCATCCCATCCCATCCCATCCCCAATCCATCCCATCCCATCCATCCCATCCCATCCCATCCCATCCCATCCCATCCCATCCCATCCATCCCCATCCCATCCCATCCACCAATCCCATCCCATCCCATCCCCATCCCATCCCCCATCCCATCCCCATCCCATCCCATCCCCATCCCATCCCATCCATCCCCATCCCATCCCATCCATCCCATCCCATCCCATCCCATCCATCCCATCCCATCCCATCCCATCATCCCATCCATCCCATCACCAATCCCATCCCCACCATCCAACCATCCCATCCCATCCATCCATCCCATCCCATCCCCTCCCCATCCATCCCATCCCATCCCATCCCATCCCATCCCATCCCATCCCATCCCATCCCATCCCATCCCATCCCATCCCCATCCCATCCCATCCCATCCCATCCCATCCCATCCCATCCCATCCCATCCCATTCCCATCCCATTCCCATCCCATCCCATCCCATCCCATCCCATCCCATCCCCATCCCAATCCCATCCCTCCATCCCATCCCCATCCCATCCCATCCCATCCCATCCCATCCCATCCCATCCCATCCCATCCGCCCATCCCATCCCATCCCATCAATCCCATCCCATCCCATCCCATCCCATCCCAATCCATCCCCATCCCATCCCATCCCATCCCATCCCATCCCATCCCATCCCATCCCATCCCATCCCATCCCATACCATCCCATCCCATCCCATCCCCACCTGCTGTTGAACTTCCCCGGGTGCTTCTCCCTCATGACGTGGAACCGGTGGGCGATGGAGGCGTCCTGGGGGGACATTGGGGACACGCTGGGGACATCGGGGACATTGGGGACATTGGGGACACATCAGGGATATTGGGGGACACACTGGGGACATGGGGGACATTGGGGACATTGGGGACATTGGGGACACGTTGGGGACATTGGGGACATCAAGGGACATTGGG
>NW_025963361.1:2500-32783 GCF_020740725.1 Corvus hawaiiensis | reverse complement strand
ATTCCCCATCCCCATTTCCCCATCCCCATTCTCCCATTCCCATTCCCCCCCATCCCCATTCCCATTTTCCCCATCCCCATTCCCCCATCCCCATTCCCATTCCCCATTCCCCATCCCCGTTTTCCCATTCCCCATTTCCCCATTCCCCATCCCTATTCCCACATTCCCCCATTCCCCCATTCCCATTTTCCCCATTTTCCCCATCCCCATTTTCCCCATTCTCCCATTCCCATTTTCCCCCATCCCCATTCCCATTTTTCCCCATTCCCCATTTCCCCATTCCCCATCCCTATTCCCACATTCCCCCATTCCCATTTTCCCCATTCCCCCATTCCTATTTTCCCCATTCCCCCATCCCCATTTTCCCCATTTTCCCCATTCCCCCCATTCCCATTTTCCCCATTCCCATTCCCCCATTCCCATCCCCATTTTCCCCATTTTCCCCATTCCCCATCCCCATTTTCCCCCATTTTTCCCATTCCCCCATCCCCATTTTCCCCATTCCCATTCCCCCATTCCCCCATTCCCATTTTCCCCATTCCCCATCCCCATTCTCCCATTCTCCCATTCCCCATTCTCATTCCCCATCCCCATTCTCCCCATTCTCCCCATTTCCCATTTTCCCCATCCCCATTCCCCCCATTCCCCCCATCCCCATTTTCCCCATTCCCACATTCCCCATTCCCCCATTCCCATTCCCCCATTCCCCATCCCCATTTTCCCATTCCCCATTTCCCCATTCCCCATCCCTATTCCCACATTCCCCCATTCCCCCCATCCCCATTTTCCCCATTCCCCCCATTCCCATTCCCCATTTTCCCCATTCCCATTTTCCCCATTTTCCCCATTCCCATTCCCCCATTCCCCATCCCCATTTTCCCATTCCCCATCCCTATTCCCACATTCCCCCATTCCCATTTTCCCCATTCCCCCCATCCCCATTTTCCCCATTCCCCCATTCCCATTTTCCCCATTCCCCCATTCCCATTTTCCCCATTCCCCCATCCCCATTTTCCCCATTTTCTCCATTCCCCCCATTCCCATTTTCCCATTCCCCCATTCCCATTTTCCCATTCCCCCATTCCCATTTTCCCCATTCCCCCATCCCCATTCCCCCATCCCCATTTTCCCCATTCCCCCATCCCCATTTCCCCCATCCCCATTCCCCCATTCCCATTTTCCCCATTCCCATTTTCCCCATTCCCATTTTCCCCACCTGTCTCCGGCGGTGCCGTAGCTCCGGCCCTGCATCCCCTCGGGCTCCGGGTGCGCTCCCAGCTCCGCCCGCCTGCTTCCCGGCCTCGCCGCCGCCCTCGGGGGCCCCGTCGGCCTCCGAGTTCCCCAAATCCCAGGAATTCCCGGCGGCCGCTCCGTACCCGTAGGCGCCGGAGTTCTCCCTGGCTGTAGCCATAGCCGTAGCCATAGCCCTCGTAACCTGGGAGCGGCGGATTGGGAATTCGGGATTTGGGATTCGGGGATTCGGGATTCGGGGATTTGGGGTCGGTCCCCGCGGAACCTGCGGCCGTTCCCAGGTTTTATCCATGGAATTTGGGGTTATTTCCAGCAAAAAAAGGGGAAAACCACAGAATTTGGGGTCGTTCCCAGGTTTTACTGTGGAATTCGGGGCCCGTTCCCAGGTTTTACCACAGATTTTGGGATTATTCCCATGGAATTTGGGGTCATTCCCGGTTATTTACTACGGAATTTGGGACCATTCCCAGGTTTTACCACAGATTTTGGGGTTATTCCCATGGAATTTGGGGTCATTCCCGGTTATTTACTGCGGAACTTGGGACCATTCCCAGGTTTAACTGTGGAATTCGGGTTATTCCCATGGAATTTGGGGTCATTCCCGGTTATTTACCGCGGAATTTGGGGCCATTCCCAGGTTTTACCACAGAATCTGGGGTTATTTCCAGAAAAAAAGGAGAAAACCACGGAATTTGGGGTCATTCCCAGGTTTTACCACGGAATTTGGGATTATTTCCAGAAAAAGAGGGGAAAACCACAGAATTTGGGGTCATTCCCAGTTATTCACCTCAGAATTTGGGACCATTCCCAGTTTTTACCACAGAATTTGGGATTCTTCCCACGGAATTTTGCGATTATTCCCAGAAAAAAAGGGGAAAACCACGGAATTTGGGGTTCATTCCCAGGTTTTACTGTGGAATTTGGGATTATTCCCATGGAATTTGGGGTCATTCCCGGTTATTTACTGCGGAATTTGGGACCATTCCCAGGTTTTACCACAGATTTGGGGGATTATTCCCATGGAATTTGGGGTCATTCCCAGGTTTTACCATGGAATTTGGGATTATTTCCAGCAAAAAGGGGAAAACCACAGAATTTGGGGTCATTCCCAGGTTTTACCACAGATTTTGGGATTATTCCCATGGAATGTGGGGTCATTCCCAGTTATTCACCTCAGAATTTGGGACCATTCCCAGTTTTTACCACAGAATTTGGGATTCTTCCCACGGAATTTGCGATTATTCCCAGAAAAAAAGGAAAAACCACGGAATTTGGGGTCATTCCCAGTTTTTACCACAAAACTTGAGATCATTCCCAAACTTCCCACAGAATTTGGGACCATTCCCCGTTTCACCCCAAAATTTGGGATTATTCCCAATTACTCCCCACAGAATTTGGGATCATTCCAGTAATTTCCTTCCCTTTCCCCATTCCCCTCACGACTTTCAGTGAAAACGAGAAAAATTCCCAAATTTCTGCTCAAATCACCCCAAAACCTCGAAGCCTCAGGGAACCATTTGCTGGGAAAATCCCCAAAAAATGGGAAAACCTCGATCCCACCCGCTCCCAGCGGGAATTCCCAGCGGGAATTCCCCACTCCACAAAACCCCTGGACACATCCAGGAGCCATTCCCAGCTTTTTTTTAGCTTCAATCACTCCGATGTGGGGATTTCCCTTCCCGAGATCCCGATTTGGGGCGGGAATTTGGGATCCGAGCGGGAATCGCCGGGATGGGCCGCAGGGAGGTTGGATTTGGATGGGAACAGCCCCAGATCCCGCCGGCTCTCACTCGGAGCCCTTCTCCCCGCTCCGGAAACGCCGCTTTTTGTTGGATCCGGCGGGAATTTGGGAATGAAACGGGGGAAAGGAGAGGTCAGCCGGGGTCGGGGCATCCCGAGGGATCCGGGGAGGGATCTGGGGAGGGATCCGGGGAGGGATCTGGGGAGGGATTCGGTGAGTGATCCAGGAAGGGATCCAGAGGGATCTGGGAAGGGATCCAGGGAGAGATCCGGGAAGGGATCCGGGAAGGGATCTGGAGGAATCTGGGGAGGGATCCGGGGAGGGATCTGGGAAGGGATTCAGGAAGGGATCTGGGGAGGGATCCGGGGAGGGATCCGGGGAGGGATCCGGAGGGATGTGGGAAGGGATCTGGAGGGAACCAGGGGAGGGATTCGGGGAGGGATCCAGAGGAATCCGGGGGAGGGATCCGGGGAGGGATCTGGGAAGGGATCCAGGGAGAGATCCGGGAAGGGATCCGGGAAGGGATCCAGAGGGATCCGGGGAGGGATCCGGGGAGGGATCCAGAGGAATCCGGGGAGGGATCCGGGGAGGGATCCGGAGGGATCTGGGGAGGGAACCGGGGAGGGATCCGGGGAGGGACCTGGGAAGGGATCCGGGGAGGGATGTGGGAAGGGATCCGGGGAGGGATCCGGGAGGGATCCGGAGGGATCTGGGGACGGGATCCGGAGGGAGGAGCATCCCGCACTTGCCTCTGCTGCTGCCCGAATTCCAATCTCCGTAACCTGGAAAAGGCAAATCCCGCTTGGGCTGAGTCCCAGCCGGAGCCTCTTGCTGCCAGCGCCCAAATTCCTCCCAAATTCCACCCAAATTCCTCCCAAATTCCTCCCAAATTCCACCCAAATCCGCCAGGGAATCAGCCCCCGGAATCAGCCCCCAAAAGCCCCTTCCGGGCACAAATCCCGGCTTTTAATTCCGAGCTGGGAGGAATTCCCAGCACTGAGCATTGGGGAATCATCGGGAAGGAGGAATTGCTGCTTAAAAGTCGGGAATTAGGATGGGTTTTTTGGGGAGTTTTATCCCATTCTGGGATGGATATTCCTGGCTCCCCTCATTCCCTGGAGCTTTTCAGCGCAATTTTGTCCTTCATTAGCGGCTCCTCGTTATAAAAGAAGCCAATTAATTAATTCTGCCGTTCTTTTCCCCGCCTCCAGCTGGGAATTTGCATGGAATGTTGTCGGGAATCGCTGCCCCACCCCCTCCAGGTGTGTCCTAGGTGAGCAGAGGCCGCTCCAGGAGCCAGGAAAGGAATCAAATTCATGGAAAAAAAGGGGGAAAACGGGATTACAAAGGCTCGGAGAGGAGCAATGGGAGGGCAGAGAGAACTTGGATTGGAAATAAACCCAATTTTGGATGGAATTTGGGGCTGTCCCAGTGCCCAAAGCAGGATCGGGACACGCGAATGGAGCTGGATTGGGAGCAAATTCCCAGGAATTGGGGCTGTCCCGGTGCCGCTCCTGCCCTGCAGGGACCGCCCGGGCCCCGGCGGCTCCGGGCCGACCCCTCCCGGGCCCTCAGGGACAGCCCCGGTCCCCTCACGGTCACCCCCGGTCCGGACACCCCCCGGTCCCCTCACGGTCACCCCCGGGCCCTCAGGGACAGCCCCGGTCCCCTCACGGTCACCCCCCGGGACAGCCCCAGTGCCCTCACGGTCACCCCCGGTCCGGACACCCCCGGTCCCCTCACGGTCACCCCCGCTCCGGACACCCCCGGTTCCTCAGGGACAGCCCCGGTCCGGACACCCCCGGTCACCTCACGGTCACCCCCGGGCCCTCAGGGACAGCCCCAATCCCCTCACGGTCACCCCCGGTCCGGACACCCCCGGGCCCTCAGGGACACTCCCGGTCCCCTCACGGTCACCCCCGATCCCGGTGTCCATCTGCTCCCTCACGGTCACCCCCGGTTCGTCAGGGACATCCCCAGTCCCCTCACGGTCACCCCCTGGTCCGGACACCCCCGGTCCCCTCACGGTCACCCCCCGGTCCCCTCATGGTCACCCCCGGTTCCTCAGGGACACCCCCGGTTCCTCAGGGACAACCGCAGTCCTGGTGTCCCCCCGGTCCCCTCACAGTCACCCCCGCTCCCTCACGGTCCCCCCACGGTCCCCTCCCGTCCCCCCCCGGGCCCCTCCCGGTCACCCCCGGTCTGGACATCCTCGGTCCTGGTGCCCCCCCGGTCCCCTCACGCTCCCCCCCGCTCCCTCCCGGTCCCCCAGGAACACCCCCGGTCCTTCCCGGACGGACCCCTCCAGGCCCGGTATCCCCACGGTCCCCTCCTGTCCCCCCCCGGTCCCTCAGGGACATCTCCGGGCCCGGTGTCCCCCCCCCCCCGTGTCCCTCCGGTCTCCCACCATCACCCCCGGTCCCCTCCCGGACCACCCTCCGATCCCCCCCCCGCTCCTTCCCGGTCCCTCACGCCCTCCCCGCCCCACAATGTCCCCGTGTTCCCCCGGTCCCTCAGGGACATCCCCGCTCCTCCACGGCCCCGCCATGTCCCGGTGTCCCCCCGCTCCCTCACGGACATCTCCGTGTCCCGCGGTCCCCCCTCAGTATCCCGGTGTCCCCCCGCTCCTTCCCGCCCTTCCTGGTCCCTCACGAACCCCCCCGGGTCCCTCACGGACATCTCCGTGTCCCGGTGTCCCCCCCCCCCCCCCGTCCCTCACGGGCACCCCGGGTCCCTCACGCCCCCTCCACGTCCCGGTGTCCCTCCGGTACCTCCGGGACATCCCCGGTCCCTCACGGTCACCCCCGGTCCCTCAGAGACGCCCCCGGTCCCTCACGGTCACCCCCGGTACCCCAGGGACACCCCCGGTCCCTCACGGTCAGCCCCCGGTACCCCAGGGACATCCCCGGTCCCTCACGGTCAGCCCCGCTCCCTCACGGTCCCTCACGGTCACTCCCGGTACCCCCAGGGACACCCCCGCTCCCTCACGGTCACTCCCGGTCCCTCACGGTCACTCCCGGTACCCCAGGGACATCCCCGGTCCCTCACGGTCCCCTCACGGTCACCCCCGGTACCCCAGGGACACCCCCGGTCCCTCACGGTCACTCCCGGTCAGCCCCGGTCCCTCACGGTCACTCCCGCTCCCTCAGGGGCGCCCCCGGTCCCGGCCCTCCCGGACCCCTCACGCCCCCCCCCCATCCGGCTCTCCCCCCGCTCCCTCCGGTTTCCCCTCACGGCTCCTCCCAAAGCCCTCCGGGGTCCCGGCCACCCCCGCCCCGCCCGCTTCCCCCTCACGGCCCGCCCGCTTCCTCCTCACGGCCCCCCCCCGGGTCCCGACCCCGCTGCTCCTCCTCACAGACACCGCCAGCTCCTCACCGATCCCGCACAGCCCCAACCCCTCCCGGTTCCCGGCCACCCCTGAGCCGTCCCTGGTCGCGGCCAGCCCCGGTGTCCCCCGGTGCCCCCGGTTTCCCCTCACGACCCCCCGGTGCCGCCCCCTCCCCTCACCGTAGCTCATGATGGCGGCGCCTCCTCCCCTTTCCCGGGCGGTAACGGCGCCGCGCGGGCCCCGCCCCCTCCCGCTGATTGGCCGCGCCGCTCCGCCTCCCCCGCGCTGATTGGCCCGCGCGGATCTCCCGTCTCATTGGTCGCCGGCAGCTGTCATTCATCGCGTTCCCCGCGCTGCGATTGGTTGACGTGGACGTCACCTTGATGGTGAGGCGTGGCTCCCGCCGCTCTGCTCTCCCATTGGTCAGCTGCGCCTGCTGAGGACCTATCGCGTGACAGGCGCGCCCTTGGCCGCGCCCCCCTCGCCGCAGCTCCGGCTGCTATTGGCTGCCTGCGCTGAGGCCACGCCTCCTGGGGCGCCCCCACGTGGCCGCTCGTGGCGCTGCGATGCCCCCCCCGTGTCACGTGGGTGTCACCTGGGTCACGTGTGTCACCTGGATCACGTGTGCCACCTGTGTCACGTGTTTGTCACGCGTGGGACACCCAAATCCCGATCCCAGAATCCCCAAATCCCGATCCAGGTGTCCCCAAATCCCGATCCCTGTCCCCAATCCCGATCCCGGAGTCCCCAAATCCCGATCCCAGAATCCCCAAATCCCGATCCAGGTGTCCCCAAATCCCGATCCAGGTGTCCCCAAATCCCGATCCCAGAATCCCCAAATCCCGATCCCTGTCCCCAAATCCCGATCCAGGTGTCCCCAAATCCTGATCCCTGTCCCCAAATCCCGATCCCTGTCCCCAAATCCTGATCGGAGTCCCCAAATCCCGATCCAGGTGTCCCCAAATCCCAGGTCAGGGTCACATCCAGGTCCCCAAATCCATTGGAAGTGGCCTCATCCCAATCCCTGTCCCCAAATCCCGATCCCAGTGTCCCCAATCCCTGTCCCCAAATCCCGATCCCTGTCCCCGATCTCTGTCCCAAATCCCAGGACTCGATCTCCAAATCTCGATCCCTGTCCCCAATCCCGATCCCTGTCCCCAGTCCTGATCCAGGTGTCCCAAATCCTCAATCCCTGTCCCCAATCCCGATCCCTGTCCCCGATCCCTGTCCCAAATCCCGATCCTGGTGTCCCCAGTCCCAATCCGTGTCCCCAATCCCAGTCCCCAAATCCCGATCCCTGTCCCCAATCCCCGATCCCTGTCCCCAATCCCTGATCCCTCTCCCCAAATCCCGGTTCCTGTCCCCAATCCCGATCCCAGTGTCCCCAATCCCAGAACCCGATCCCCAAATCCCAGGACTCAATCCCCAAATCCCGATCCCTGTCCCCAATCCCTGTCCCCAATCCCGATCCCTGTCCCCAATCCGGATCCCTGTCCCAAATCCCGATCCCTGTCCCAAATCCCGGTCCTGGAGTCCCCAAATCCCAGGTCAGGGTCACATCCAGGTCCCCAAATCCATTGGAAGTGGCCTCATCCTGATCCCTGTCCCAAATCCTGATTCCTGTCCCCAATCCCTGTCCCCAAATCCCGATCCCGGTGTCCCAAATCCCGATCCCTGTCCCCAATCCCGATCCCTGTCCCCCATCCCAGAACCCGATCCCCAAATCCTGATCCCTGTCCCCAAATCCCGATCCCTGTCCCCAAATCCCGATCCCTGTCCCAAATCCCCAATCCCTGTCCCCAAATCCCGATCCTGGAGTCCTCAATCCCGATCCCTGTCCCCAATCCCAATCCCTGTCCCAAATCCTGATCCCTGTCCCCAATCCCTGTCCCCAGTCCCGATCCTTGTCCCCAAATCCCGATCCCTGTCCCCAAATCCCAATCCAGGTGTCCCAAATCCCGATCCTGGAGTCCCCAGTCCTGATCCCTATCCCCAATCCTGATCCCTGTCCCCAATCCCTGTCCCCAGTCCCGATCCTGTCCCCAAATCCCGATCCCGGTGTCCCAAATCCCGATCCAGGTGTCCCAAATCCCGATCCCTGTCCCCAGTCCTGATTCCTGTCCCTGATCCCTGTCCCAAATCCCGATCCCGGTGTCCCAAATCCCGATCCCAGTGTCCCAAATCCCAATCCCTGTCCCCCATCCCAGGACCCGATCCCCAAATCCCGATCCCTGTCCCCAATCCGGATCCCAGTCCTCAATCCCAATCCCTGTCCCCAATCCTGATTCCTGTCCCCGATCCCTGTCCCCAAATCCTGATCCCTGTGTCCCAAATCCCGATCCCTGTCCCCAATCCCGATCCCAGTGTCCCCAATCCCAGAACCCGATCCCCAAATCCCAGGACTCGATCCCCAAATCCCAGGACTCGATCCCCAAATCCCGATCCCTGTCCTCAATCCCTGTCCCCAGTCCCGGATCCCTGTCCCAAATCCCGATCCCTGTCCCAAATCCCAATCCAGGTGTCCCAAATCCCGATCCTGGAGTCCCCAGTCCTGATCCTTGTCCCCAGTCCCGATCCAGGTGTCCCAAATCCCGATCCCGGTGTCCCCAATCCCGATCCCTGTCCCTGATCCCTGTCCCAAATCCCGATCCCTGTCCCCAATCCTGATCCCTGTCCCCAAATCCCGATCCCCGTCCCCAATCCTGATTCCTGTCCCCGATCCCTGTCCCAAATCCCAATCCCTGTCCCCCATCCCAGCACCCAATCCCCAAATCCCGATCCCGGTGTCCCTAATCCCGGTCCCCAATCCCAATCCCTGTCCCCGATCCCTGTCCCCCAATCCCGATCCCTGTCCCCCATCCCAGGACCCGATCCCCAAATCCCGCCCCCTCCCCTCCTTCAGTCCTCCCCAGAAGCCCCAAATCCCTCCGGATTTGCCCCCAAATCCCAACATTCCAGGCTTCCAGAGACTCCGTTGTTTTTCCCCGGGAATTCATTTCCAGAAGAATTTAATCCGTCGTCCCCCACTCCCGGGCACAGGAATCCCGGGAACGTCCCGAAAAACGCGGAAATTTAAAAAAAAAAAAAAAAAAAAAAAAAAAAAAAAATTAAAAAAAAAAAACTTGGGAAAAAAAACTGAAAAAAAAAAAAATCAGGAAACCGCCAAAATATTTATCCGTTAAAATTCCTCCCGAAATCCGGGAGTCTCGGGATTCCCAAATAAAAATGGATCTTTCCTTTGTTTTCTACACAAATCTAGAGTTTAAAAAAGTCGGGATTGGGGGGAAAAACCGGGAATAAAACAAAGAACAACGGCGGGGGAGGGGGAAATGGGAATTGGGGAAAAAATCGGAGCCGAATCCTCCCAGTTCGGGGCGGGAATTTTGGGAATTCTCCCGGGATTCCCCCGGCTCCGGCTCCCGTGGGATTCAGTGGGGGAAAACCGGGAGGGAAGCGGCGTTGGTGGGGCGGGAAAAGCAGGAATTTTGGGAACATGCAACCCCGGAAGTGAGGGAATTCCGACATCTACGGGGCCACCGAGAAATAAAAAAAAACCCCGGGAAAGAACCGGGAATATCCAGCAACTCCGGAGGAGTGGGGAAGTCCCGAATTTCCCAACGCCGGGAATCGCCCAGCCCCGAATCGCCCCCCCCGGGAAGAGGCGACGCCGTCGGTTCTTTGGGATTAAAACAAAGGAGGGAATTTTCCTTGCTTGGTCGGTTTTTCGGGAAGCGAAGAAGGGCGGAATTCCGGCGCGCCGGTGCCGGCGGGAGCCGCGGGCTCGGCTCCGTGTAGTGCTCGTGGGCGGCCGTCCCCGCGCCCCTGGGGACAATTCCCGAAGAATTCCCGATTCCCAACAGGTCCCGGACGATCCTCCCCGGGCGGCGGCGGCGGCGGCTCCGGAGCCGAGGAGATCCCGCCGGGATTTGGGGGCGTTGCGTTGGGGTTTGGTGTCGGTTTGGTTGGTTTTTTGTGGGTTTGTTTTGTTTTTTGTTTTTCCCCTGTGGTTTTTTTTTCCCCAGGAATTGGGAAAAAATCTCAGGGAGCCTCAGCCAGGGCCGGCGGCTCCGGGGGGGCCTCGCTCCGGCACGGATCCGCCTTGGAAAAATTCATCTCCAGGATGTGGCGCTGGAGGTGCCGCACCCACTCCTCCTGGATGGAGAGAGGGCCCTGGAATTCCACCTCACAGAACCTGCGGAAGGACAGGGAATGCCGGGAATGCCGGGAATGCCGGGAATGGCGAGGGGGAGGGGGGAAAGGGGGGGAAACTCCCCCAAAAAATGGGATTAGGGAGCAGGGAAAAGGGGGAAAAGAGGCCAAAAATTGGGACTGGGGAGAAGGGAAAGGGGGGAAAACAGAGGGAAAGTGGGGAAAAACTCCCCAAAAACGGGATTAGGGAGCAGGGAAAAGGGGGGAACAGAGGGAAAGTGGGGAAAAACTCCCCAAAAATGGGATGGAGGAGAGGGGAAAGGGGGAAAACAGAGGGAAAGGTGGGAAAAGAGCCCAAAAAATGGGATGGAGGAGAAGGGAAAAGGGGGAAAACAGAGGGAAAGTGGGGAAAAACTCCCCAAAAATGGATTAGGGAGCAGGGAAAAGGGAGGAAAAACTCCCCAAAAATGGGATTAGGGAGCAGGGAAAGGGGGGAACAGAGGGAAAGTGGGGAAAAACTCCCCAAAAATGGGATGGAGGAGAGGGGAAAGGGGCAAAAGATGCAAAAATAGGGATAGAAGAGAAGGGAAAGGGGGGGAAAAGCAGGAAAAGGGGGGAAAATTCCCAAAAAATGGGATGGAGGAGAAGGGAAAGGAGGAAAACAGAGGAAAAAGTGGGAAAAGAGCCCAAAAATTGGGATGGGGGGGAAGGGAAAGGGGGGAAAACGCCCAAAAAAGGGACAGAGGAGAAGGGGAAGGAAGGAAAACGCAAGAAAAGGGGGAAAACACCTCACAAAAAGGGCTGGGAAAAAAGCCCAAAAACCCAGGAAAACTCCCCAAAAACCCAGGAAAACTCCCCAAACCCGGGAAAACGCCCCAAAAACTCGGGGAAACTTCCCAAAACCCAGGAAAACCCCAAAAACCCAGGAAGCCTCCCCAAAAACCCCAGGAAAACTCCCCAAAACCCCAGGAAAACTCCCCAAAACCCAGGAAAACTCCCAAAAACCCGGGAAAACTCCCAAAAAGCCGGGAAAACTCCCAAAAAAGCCAGGAAAACCCCCAAAAAGCCGGGAAAACTCCCAAAAAACCCCCCCAAACAACCAAACCCCAGGAAAACTCCCCAAAAAGCCGGGAAAACTCCCCAAAACCCAGGAAAACTCTCCAAAATCCCAGGAAAACTCCCCAAAACTCAGGAAAACTCCCCAAAACCCAGGAAAACTTCCTAAAAACCCAGGAAAACGCCCCAAAAACCCAGGAAAACTTCCTAAAAACCCGGTGAAACTCCCAAAAACCTGGGAAAACTCCCAAAAAACCCGGGAAAACTCCCAAAAAACCCAGGAAAACGCCCCAAAAACCTGGGAAAACTCCGCAAAAACCAAGAAAACTCCCCAAAAACCCAGGAAAACTTCCTAAAAACCCGTGAAACTCCCAAAAACCCCGGGAAAACTCCCCAAAAACCCGGGAAAACTCCCCAAAAACCCAGGAAAACTCCCAAAAACCCAGGAAAACTCCCAAAAACCCGGGAAAATGCCCCAAAAACCTGGGAGAACTCCCCAAAAACCCAGGGAAAACTCCCCAAAAAGCCGGGAAAACTCCCCAAAACCCTAGGAAAACTCCGCAAAACCCAGGAAAACTCCCCAAAACCCGGTGAAAACTCCGCAAAAACCCAGGAAAACTCCCCAAAACCCCAGGAAAAGTCCCCAAAAAGCCAGGAAAATGCCCCAAAAAGCCGGGAAAACTCCCCAAAACCCCAGGAAAACGCCCCAAAAACCGGGAAAACTCCCCAAACACGGGAAAACGCCCCAAAAACTCGGGGAAACTTCCCAAAACCCAGGAAAACTCCCAAAAACCCGGGAAAATGCCCCAAAACCCCAGGAAAACGTCCTAAAAACCCAGGAAAATGCCCCAAAAACCCGGGGAAACCCCCAAAACCCCAGGAAAACTTCCTAAAAACCCGGTGAAACTCCCCAAAACCCGGGAAAACTCCCCAAAAACCCAGGAAAACTCCCCAAAAACCCCAGGAAAACTTCCTAAAAACCCGGTGAAACTCCCAAAAACCTGGGAAAACTCCCAAAAAAACCCGGGAAAACTCCCAAAAAACCCAGGAAAATGCCCCAAAAACCCAGGAAAACTCCGCAAAAACCAAGAAAACTCCCAAAAACCCAGGAAAACTTCCTAAAACCCCGTGAAACTCCAAAAACCCCGGGAAAACTCCCCAAAAACCCGGGAAAACTCCCCGAAAACCCAGGAAAACTCCCAAAAACCCAGGAAAACTCCCAAAAACCTGGGAGAACTCCCCAAAAACCCAGGAAAACTCCCCAAAAAGCCGGGAAAACTCCCAAAAACCCTAGGAAAACTCCGCAAAACCCAGGAAAACTCCCCAAAACCCCAGGAAAAGTCCCCAAAAAGCCAGGAAAATGCCCCAAAAAGCCGGGAAAACTCCCCAAAACCCCAGGAAAACGCCCCAAAAACCGGGAAAACTCCCCAAACACGGGAAAACGCCCCCAAAAACTCGGGGAAACTTCCCAAAACCCAGGAAAACTCCCAAAAACCCGGGAAAATGCCCCAAAACCCCAGGAAAACGTCCTAAAAACCCAGGAAAATGCCCCAAAAACCCGGGGAAACCCCCAAAAACCCAGGAAAACTTCCTAAAAACCCGGTGAAACTCCCAAAAACCCGGGAGAACTCCCCAAAAACCAGGAAAACTCCCCAAAACCTGGGAAAACTCCTCAAAAACCCAGGAAAACGCCCCAAAAACCCAGGAAAACTCCCAAAAAACCCAGGAAAACTTCCTAAAAACCCGGTGAAACTCCCAAAAACCTGGGAAAACTCCCAAAAAACCCGGGAAAACTCCCAAAAAACCCAGGAAAATGCCCCAAAAACCCGGGAAAACTCCGCAAAAACCAAGAAAACTCCCCAAAAACCCAGGAAAACTTCCTAAAAACCCGTGAAACTCCCAAAAACCCCGGGAAAACTCCCCAAAAACCCGGGAAAACTCCCCAAAAACCCAGGAAAACTCCCAAAAACCCAGGAAAACTCCCAAAAACCCGGTGAAACTCCCAAAAACCTGGAGAACTCCCAAAAACCCAGGAAAACTCCCCAAAAAGCCGGGAAAACTCCCCAAACCCTAGGAAAACTCCGCAAAACCCAGGAAAACTCCCCAAAACCCTAGGAAAACTCCGCAAAACCCAGGAAAACTCCCGAAAACCCCCAGGAAAAGTCCCAAAAAGCCAGGAAAATGCCCCAAAAAGCCGGGAAAACTCCCCAAAACCCCAGGAAAACGCCCCAAAAACCGGGAAAACTCCCCAAACACGGGAAAACGCCCCAAAAACTCGGGGAAACTTCCCAAAACCCAGGAAAACTCCCAAAAACCCGGGAAAATGCCCCAAAACCCCAGGAAAACGTCCTAAAAACCCAGGAAAATGCCCCAAAAACCCGGGGAAACCCCCAAAAACCCAGGAAAACTTCCTAAAAACCCGGTGAAACCCCCAAAAACCCGGGAGAACTCCCCAAAACCCAGGAAAACTCCCCAAAACCTGGGAAAACTCCCCAAAACCCGGACAATTCCCCGGATCCCGGCTCTCCCACCTGCACTTGAGGGTGTAGATGTTCCCCACGAACTTGACCAGCGAGGTTTGGGGCGGGCGCGGGCACCAGCGCCGGCACCGGGCGCATCCGGGGCGGCGGCGGCCGCGGCTCCTGCAGCTTCTGCGGGAATTCCGCTCCCGGCTCCTCGTCCCGGGACAGCGGCGGCTCCAGGGGCCGCGCCTGGCGCCGCTCGAACTCTGGGGGAAAACCGGGAATGGGACGGGGGGGGAGAGGCTGGGCGAGGGCTCGAGGCCGATTCCCGTTCCCAGCCCCATTTCCCAATCCCGAATCCCCGTCCTGGCCCCATTTCCCAGTCCCAAATCTCATCCCAAATCCCGTTCCCAATCCCGAATCCCATTCCTGATCCCGTTTCCCAATCCCGAATCCCCGTCCTGGCCCCATTTCCCAGTCCCAAATCCCCTTCCTGGCCTCATTTCCCAGTCCCAAATCTCATCCCAAATCCCGTTCCCAATCCCAAATCCCATTCCTGATCCCATTTCCCAATCCCGAATCCCCTTCCTGATCCCGTTTCCCAATCCCAAATCCCCTTCCTGGCCCCATTTCCCAATCCCAAATCCCCTTCCTGGCCCCATTTCCCAGTCCCAAATCTCATCCAAATCCCGTTTCCCAATCCCGAATCCCCGTCCTGGCCCCATTTCCCAATCCCAAATCCCATTTCCCAGTCCCAAATCCCATTCCTGATCCCATTTCCCAATCCTAAATCCCCTTCCTGATCCCATTTCCCAGTCCCAAATCTCATCCCAAATCCCGTTTCCCATTCCCAAATCCCCTTCCTGGCCCCATCTCCCAATGCCAAATCCCTTCCTGGCCCCATTTCCCAGTCCCAAATCCCCTTCCTGACCCCATTCCCAATCCCGAATCCCGTTCCTGATCCCATTTCCCAATCCCGAATCCCCTTCCTGATCCCATTTCCCAGTCCCAAATCCCCTTCCTGGCCCCATTTCCCAGTCCCAAATCCCATTTCCCAGTCCCAAATCCCCTTCCTGACCCATTCCCAATCCCAAATCCCCTTCCTGATCCCATTTCCCAGTCCCAAATCTCATCCCAAATCCCGTTTCCCATTCCCAAATCCCCTTCCTGGCCCCATTTCCCAGTCCCAAATCCCATTTCCCATTCCCAAATCCCCTTCCTAACCCCATTCCCAATCCCAAATCCCCTTCCTGATCCCATTTCCCAGTCCCAAATCTCATCCCAAATCCCGTTTCCCATTCCCAAATCCCCTTCCTGACCCCATTCCCAATCCCGAATCCCCTTCCTGGCCCCATTTCCCAGGCCCAAATCCCATTCCTGACCCCATTCCCAATCCCGAATCCCCTTCCTGGCCCCATTTCCCAGGCCCAAATCCCATTCCTGACCCCATTCCCAATCCTAAATCCCCTTCCTGACCCCATTTCCCAGTCCCAAACCTCATCCCAAATCCCGTTTCCCAATCCCAAATCCCATTCCTGACCCCATTTCCCAATCCTAAATCCCCTTCCTGACCCTATTTCCCAGTCGCAAACCTCATCCCAAATCCCATTTCCCAATCCCAAATCCCGTTTCCCATTCCCACACTCGCTGCTGCTGCTGCTGCTGCTGCTGGACCTCTGCTCCTCCGCCCCATTCCCACCCCGCCAGCATCCCCCAATCCCAAACCCCATTCCCAATCCCAAACCCCATTCCCGACCCCATTCCTCATCCCAAACCCCACGTTTCCCATTCCCAATCCCACTTTTCCCATTCCCAATCCCACGTTTCCCACACTCACTGCTGATGTTGGCCCTCTGCTCCTCCACCTTCACCACTCCCAGGGGCGTCCCCAACGCCCCATTCCCATTCCCCATTCCCCATTCCCATTTCCCAATCCCAAACCCCATTCCTGACCCCATTCCTCATCCTAAACCCCACTTTTCCCATCCCAAACCCCATATTCCCATTCCCAATCCCACGTTTCCCACTCCCAATCCCACGTTTCCCATTCCCAATCCCACGTTTCCCATTCCCAATCCCACTTTTCCCATTCCCAATCCCACGTTTCCCACACTCACTGCTGATGTTGGCCCTCTGCTCCTCCACCTTCACCACTCCATTCCCCATTCCCAATCCCCATTCCCGACCCCATTCCCCATTCCCAAACCCCATTCCTCATCCCAAACCCCACTTTTCCCATCCCAAACCCCATATTCCCATTCCCAATCCCACGTTTCCCATTCCCAATCCCATTTTCCCACACTCACTGCTGATGTTGGCCCTCTGCTCCTCCACCTTCACCACTCCCAGGGGCGTCCCCAGCGCCCCATTCCCAAACCCCATTCCCCATTCCCAATCCCCATTCCCGACCCTATTCCTCATCCTAGACCCCACTTTTCCCATTCCCGACCCCATTCCTCATCCCAAACCCCATATTCCCATTCCCAATCCCATTTTCCCACACTCACTGCTGATGTTGGCCCTCTGCTCCTCCACCTTCACCACTCCCAGGGGCGTCCCCAACGCCCCATTCCCAAACCCCATTCCCAAACCCCATTCCCAATCCCACGTTTCCCATTCCCAATCCCACGTTTCCCATTCCCAATCCCACGTTTCCCACACTCACTGCTGATGTTGGCCCTCTGCTCCTCCACCTTCACCACTCCATTCCCCATTCCCAATCCCCATTCCCGACCCCATTCCCCATTCCCAAACCCCATTCCTCATCCCAAACCCCACTTTTCCCATCCCAAACCCCATATTCCCATTCCCAATCCCACGTTTCCCATTCCCAATCCCACGTTTCCCATTCCCAATCCCACGTTTCCCACACTCACTGCTGATGTTGGCCCTCTGCTCCTCCACCTTCACCACTCCATTCCCCATTCCCAATCCCCATTCCCGACCCCATTCCCCATTCCCAAACCCCATTCCTCATCCCAATCCCACTTTTCCCATCCCAAACCCCATATTCCCATTCCCAATCCCACTTTTCCCATTCCCAATCCCATTTTCCCACACTCACTGCTGATGTTGGCCCTCTGCTCCTCCACCTTCACCACTCCATTCCCATTCCCCATTCCCATTCCCATTTCCCAATCCCAAACCCCATTCCTGACCCCAATCCCACTCCCAATCCCACGTTTCCCACTCCCAATCCCACGTTTCCCATTCCCAATCCCACTTTTCCCATTCCCAATCCCACGTTTCCCATCCCAAACCCCATATTCCCATTCCCAATCCCACGTTTCCCATCCCAAACCCCATATTCCCATTCCCAATCCCACGTTTCCCATTCCCAATCCCACGTTTCCCACACTCACTGCTGATGTTGGCCCTCTGCTCCTCCACCTTCACCACTCCATTCCCCATTCCCAATCCCCATTCCCAGCCCCATTCCTCATCCCAAACCCCATTCCTCATCCCAAACCCCACTTTTCCCACCCCAAACCCCATATTCCCATTCCCAATCCCACGTTTCCCATTCCCAATCCCATTTTCCCACACTCACTGCTGATGTTGGCCCTCTGCTCCTCCACCTTCACCACTCCATTCCCCATTCCCAATCCCCATTCCCGACCCCATTCCCCATTCCCAAACCCCATTCCTCATCCCAAACCCCACGTTTCCCATCCCAAACCCCATATTCCCATTCCCAATCCCACGTTTCCCATTCCCAATCCCATTTTCCCACACTCACTGCTGATGTTGGCCCTCTGCTCCTCCACCTTCACCACTCCCAGGGGCGTCCCCAGCGCCCCATTCCCAAACCCCATTCCCCATTCCCAATCCCCATTCCCGACCCTATTCCTCATCCTAGACCCCACTTTTCCCATTCCCGACCCCATTCCTCATCCCAAACCCCATATTCCCATTCCCAATCCCATTTTCCCACACTCACTGCTGATGTTGGCCCTCTGCTCCTCCACCTTCACCACTCCCAGGGGCGTCCCCAGCGCCCGCTCGGCCCCGTCCGGGCCCTTCCCGTTGTCCCCGAGCGCCGCCTCGGCCGCCATTCCCCCCTTTTCCCAGGAACGCCGCCGGCATCCCGAGGGCGCCGCGGTGCTCCCGGGGGTGCGCGGAGTTCCGGAATTTCTTGGAGAAGGGCCGGCCCCCCTGGATGTAGCTGCGGTAGGCGCCGGCCTTGTGGGGCCGGTGCCGGATCCACTCGCGCAGCGTCTCGATGGGGGAGCCGTTCACGCACCACTCGGTGACGCCGAACTGCCGCAGGTGCGCCCGGGCGTGGCTGGCCAGAGCCTTCCTGTTCTCAAAGTACAGCCCGCAGAGCTCGCAGCAGGCCTCTGCCGCTGGAAAACGGGGAGAAAACGGGGTTAAAAATGGGGGAAAATGGGCAAAAACGGCGTTAAAAATGGGGAAAACGGGCAAAAATGGGGTTAAAGAATGGGGTTAGAGAATGGGGTGTGGGGTGTGCACAGCCAGAGCCTTCCTGTGCTCAAAGTACAGCCCGCAGAGCTCGCAGCAGGCCTCTGCCGCTGGAAAACGGGGAGAAAACGGGGTCAAAAATGGGAAAAATGGGCAAAAACGGGGTTAAAAAAGGGGAAAACGGGCAAAAATGGGGTTAAAAATGGGAAAAAAATGGGAATGATGGGGAAAAAAAGGGAAAAAATGGGAAAAAAATGAGCAAAAAATGAGAAAAGAATTGGAAAAAATGGGGAAGAATGGGAAAGAATGAGAAAAATGGAAAAAAATGGAAAATGGGGAAAAAAATGGGAAAAAAATGGGAAAAAATGGGGAAAAATGGGGAAAGAATTGGGAAAAAATGGGAAAAAAATGGGAACAAATGGGAAAAAATGGGGGAAAAAGGGAAAAAAATGGGGAAAAAATGGGGAAAAATCGGGAATTAGCAGCGGGACAATGGGGTTAAAGAATGGGGTGTGGACACTGGGATAATGGGAATAAACACTGGGATAATGGGAATAAACACTGGGAAAACGGGGTGAGAGAACGGGGACAGCCCCCAGAGCTCGCAGCAGGGTCTGCTGCTGCTGGAAATGGGGGAAAAACGGGGAAAAATGGGAAAAAAATGGGAAAAAATGGGAAAAAATGGGGAAGAATGGGGAAAATGGGAAAGAATGGGAAAGAATGGGAACAAATTGGAAAAAATGGGAAAAATGGGAAAAAATGGGAAAAAATGGGAAAAAATGGGAAAAATGGGAAAAAATGGGAAAAAATGGGAACAAATTGGAAAAAATGGGGAAGAATGGGGAAAACAGGAAAGAATGGAAAAAATGGGAAAGAATGGGAAAGAATGGGAAAAAATGGAAAAAAGGGAAAAAATGGGAAAGAATGGGAAAGAATGGGGGAAATGGGGAAAAAATGGGAAAAAAGGGAAAAAAAACGGGGAAAGAATGGGAAAAAATGGGAAAAAATGGGAAAAAAGGGGAACAAATTGGAAAAAATGGGGAAGAATGGGAAAAAATGGGGGAAAATGGGGAAAAAATGGGAAAAAAGGGAAAAAACGGGGAAAAAATGGGAACAAATTGGAAAAAATGGGGAAGAATGGGAAAGAATGGGAAAGAATGGGGGAAAATGGGAAAAAAATGGGAAAAAATGGGAAAAAATTGGGGAAAAAATGGGAAAAAATGGGTGTTAACAGTGGGAAAACGGGGTTAAAGAATGGGGTGTGGACACCGGGATAACGGGAATAAACACCGGGATAATGGGAATAAACACTGGGATAACGGGAATAAACACTGGGAAAATGGGAATAAACACTGGGAAAACGGGGGTGAGAGAACGGGGACAGCCCCCAGAGCTCGCAGGATGCTTTGGCTGCTGGAAAAACGGGAAAAACGGGAAAAACGGGAATGGATAGAGGGAAAACGGGGTGAGAGAACGGGGACAGCCCGCAGAGCTCGCAGGATGCTTTGGCTGCTGGAAAAACGGGAAAAACGGGAAAAACGGGAATGGATAGAGGGAAAACGGGGTGAGAGAACGGGAATGACCTGCACAGCTCCCAGCAGGCTTCAGCTGCTGGAAAAACGGGGAAAAACGGGAAAAATGGGAATGGATAGAGGGAAAACGGGGTGAGAGAACGGGGACAGCCCGCAGAGCTCGCAGGATGCTTCGGCTGCTGGAAAAACGGGGAAAAACGGGAAAAATGGGAATGGATAGAGGGAAAACGGGGTGAGAGAACGGGAATGACCTGCACAGCTCCCAGCAGGCTTCAGCTGCTGGAAAAACGGGGAAAAACGGGAAAAATGGGAATGGATAGAGGGAAAACGGGGTGAGAGAACGGGGACAACCCGCAGAGCTCACAGCAGGCTTCAGCTGCTGGAAAAACGGGAAAAATGGGAAAAATGGGAATGGATAGAGGGAAAACGGGGTGAGAGAACGGGAATGACCTGCACAGCTCCCAGCAGGCTTCAGCTGCTGGAAAAACGCGGAAAAACGGGAAAAATGGGAATAAACACTGGGAAAACGGGGTGAGAGAACGGGGACAGCCCGCAGAGCTCACAGCAGGCTTCGGCTGCTGGAAAAACGGGAAAAATGGGAAAAATGGGAATGGATAGAGGGAAAACGGGGTGAGAGAACGGGGACAGCCCGCAGAGCTCGCAGGATACTTCGGCTGCTGGAAAAACGGGGAAAAACGGGAAAAATGGGAATGGATAGAGGGAAAACGGGGTGAGAGAACGGGGACAGCCCACAGAGCTCGCAGGATGCTTCGGCTGCTGGAAAAACGGGAACAACCACCGCGATGAGGGGATTGGGGGACGGACACGGAGCCCAGGGACACCACCCAGAGCCTCGGCGGGACGGCAATTCCCAGTTCCCCAGCTGCGGAACTCGGCAGCTCCGCGGACCCCGCCCCGCCCCGTTCCCCGTGCGGGGAATCGCCGGGACTCGCCCGCGGCACTCACAGGCCTTGTCGTGCAGCGCCTTGGCCTTGAAGGGCAGCTCGAAGGCTTTGTGCTTGGCCTCGCCGTGCGCTCCCAGGCGATCCTCGGCCAGCGGCCGCTTGGGAGCCAGGAAGGCGCCGGGATTTTTGGATCCCAGCGGCGCCAGGGCCAGAGGAGCTCCCACGGCCCCCGATCCCGGCTTTCCCGGCCGGCCCGCCCAGCGGGGCCAGGGATAACCCCGGCGGCAGCGCTTTGCCGGGAGCCGGCTGGGATTTGGGATCCAGCCCGTCCTCTGGCAGCCCTTTGGGGGGCTCCATGCCCGGCGGGATCGGCGGCTCCTTCTTGATGAGGCAGGGCTTGGATTTCTTCCTGAGGATCTCGCGCAGCGTGTCGATGGGGGAGCCGTTCACCGACCACTCGGTGACGCCCATCTGGCGCAGGTGGGAGCGCGCGTGGCTGGACAGGCCCTTGCGGTTCTCGAAGAACTCCCCGCAGAACTCGCAGCGGATGTCGCGCACGGGGTCGGCCCGGGAGGCTGGGAAAGGCGGAATTCCGGGATTAGGGGAGGCAGGGAACTGCCCAGGATGGGATTTTAGGGCCCCAAATCCTTGAGATGGGATCTCAGTGTCCCTAAAGACCTGGGATGGGATTTTAGGGTCCCTAAAGACCTGGGATGGGATTTTAGGGTCCCCAAATCCCTGGGATGAGCCCCGAGCCAGAGGATGTCGCGCATGGGGTTGGCCCGGGAGGCTGGGAAACGGGGGGGATTCCGGGATTAGGGAGAGATGGAGAGCGGGGAAATCACCCTGGATGAGCCCAGAGCGCCCCAAAAGCCCGGGATGGGATCTCAGCTCCCCCAAAATCCCTGGGATGGGATCTCAGAGTCCCCAAATCCCTGGGATGGGATCTCAGCTCCCCCAAATCCCCGGGATAAGCCCTGAGCCAGAGGATGTCACGCACAGGGTCGGCCCGGGAGGCTGGGAAAGGCGGAATTCCGGGATTAGGGGAGGCAGGGAACTGCCCAGGATGGGATTTTAGGGCTCCAGATCCCTGAGATGGGATCTCAGCGTCCCTAAAGACCTGGGATGGGATTTTAGGGTCCCCAAATGCCCGGGATAAGCCCCAAACCAGAGGATGTTGCGCACGGGGTCGGCCCGGGAGGCTGGGAAACGGGGGGGATTCCGGGATTAGGGAGAGATGGAGAGCGGGGAAATCACCCTGGATGAGCCCAGAGCGCCCCAAAAGCCCGGGATGGGATCTCAGAGTCCCCAAATCCCTGGGATGAACCCCGAGCCAGAGGATGTCGCGCACGGGGTCGGCCCGGGAGGCTGCCGGGGAAATTCCGGGATGAGCCCAGAACCCCCAAACCCTCGGGATCAGCCCTGAACCCCCAAACCGTCGGGATGAGCCCTGAACCCCCCAAACCCTCGGGATCAGCCCCTGAACCCCCCAAACCCTCGGGATGAGCCCCTGAACCCCCCAAACCCTCGGGATCAGCCCCTGAACCCCCCAAACCCTCGGGATGAGCCCCTGAACCCCGCAAACCCTCGGGATGAGCCCCTGAACCCCCCAAACCCTCGGGATGAGCCCCTGAACCCCCCAAACCCTCGGGATCAGCCCCTGAACCCCGCAAACCCTCGGGATCAGCCCCTGAACCCCCCAAACCCTCGGGATCAGCCCCTGAACCCCCCAAACCCTCGGGATCAGCCCTGAACCCCCCAAACCCTCGGGATCAGCCCCTGAACCCCCCAAACCCTCGGGATCAGCCCCTGAACCCTGCAAACCCTCGGGATGAGCCCAGAACCCCCAAACCCTCGGGATGAGCCCTGAACCCCCCAAACCCTCGGGATCATCCCCTGAACCCCCCAAACCCTCGGGATGAGCCCAGAACCCCCCAAACCCTCGGGATCATCCCCTGAACCCCCCAAACCCTCGGGATGAGCCCTGAACCCCCCAAACCCTCGGGATCATCCCCTGAACCCCCCAAACCCTCGGGATCAGCCCCTGAACCCCCCAAACCCTCGGGATCAGCCCTGAACCCCCCAAACCCTCGAGATGAGCCCCTGAACCCCCCAAACCCTCGGGATCATCCCCTGAACCCCCCAAACCCTCGGGATGAGCCCCTGAACCCCCCAAACCCTCGGGATCAGCCCCTGAACCCCCCAAACCCTCGAGATCAGCCCCTGAACCCCCCAAACCCTCGGGATCATCCCCTGAACCCCCCAAACCCTCGGGATCAGCCCCTGAACCCCCCAAACCCTCGAGATCAGCCCCTGAACCCCCCAAACCCTCGGGATCAGCCCCTGAACCCCCCAAACCCTCGGGATGAGCCCCTGAACCCCCCAAACCCTCGGGATCAGCCCCTGAACCCCCCAAACCCTCGGGATCAGCCCCTGAACCCCCCAAACCCTCGGGATCATCCCCTGAACCCCCCAAACCCTCGAGATCAGCCCCTGAACCCCCCCGTTCCCAGGCCACTCACAGAGGTTGAGCGGTGCCATCTCCTCGCGGGGGGCCCAGGCCGGGTCCGGCGGCGCCGGCGGCTCCCCCGGATGGATCCCGGCTCCTCCCGCTCCTCCTCCGGCCATCAACTCCCGCTTGATCTCCACCCTGAGCTGGTCCTGCTTCAGTTTCTTCTGCAGGGAGGGAGGAGAGAGGCCCGGGAACATCTTCCTGGCCGTGGGAGGCGGCGAGGCCGTGCTGGGAGCCGGCCCCGGGGGGCTCAGGGGGGCCGGCACCTTCTTGCCCAAGCCGGGGATGTGCAGCTCCGCCGGCGGCCGCGGCGCTTCCAGAGGGGCCAGGCTGCCCAGCAGGCTCTTGGCCACGGATTTGGGGTGATTCCCGGCGGGATTGGAGCGGCGGCGGGTGAGGATCTCGCGCAGCGTGTCGATGGGGGAGCCGTTCACGTACCACTCGGTGACGCCCATCTGGCGCAGGTGGGAGCGCGCGTGGCTGGACAGGCCCTTGCGGTTCTCGAAGAACTCCCCGCAGAACTCGCAGCGGATGTCGCGGCACGGCTCCGAGCCCGACGCTGCCGGCGGCACACACGAGGCGAGGGTCAGGGGCGGCGCGGAGAGGGGCAGCGCTGGGGCTACTGGGAGGGCGGCCGGGCTACTGGGAGGGCGGCCGGGCTACTGGGAGAGTGGCCGGGGCTGGTGGGAGAGCAGCCGGGGCTGGTGGGGGAGAGTGGCCGGGGCTGGTGGGAGAGTGGCCGGGGCTGGTGGGAGAGTGGCTGGGGCTGATGGGAGAGTGGCCGGGCTGGTGGGAGAGTGGCTGGGGCTGATGGGAGAGTGGCCGGGCTGGTGGGAGAGTGGCCGGGCTGGTGGGAGAGTGGCCGGGGCTGATGGGAGAGTGGCCGGGGCTACTGGGAGAGTGGCCGGGGCTGGTGGGAGAGTGGCCGGGGCTGATGGGAGAGTGGCCGGGCTGATGGGAGAGTGGCCGGGCTGGTGGGAGAGTGGCCGGGGCTGATGGGAGAGTGGCCGGGGCTGGTGGGAGAGTGGCCGGGGCTGGTGGGAGAGTGGCCGGGGCTGATGGGAGAGTGGCCGGGCTGATGGGAGAGTGGCCGGGGCTGGTGGGAGAGTGGCCGGGGCTGATGGGAGAGTGGCCGGGGCTGATGGGAGAGAGTGGCCGGGCTGGTGGGAGAGTGGCCGGGGCTACTGGGAGAGTGGCCGGGCTGATGGGAGAGTGGCCGGGGCTGGTGGGAGAGTGGCCGGGGCTGATGGGAGAGTGGCCGGGGCTGACGGGAGAGTGGCCGGGCTGGTGGGAGAGTGGCCGGAGCTGGTGGGAGAGTGGCCGGGCTGATGGGAGAGTGGCCGGGGCTGATGGGAGAGTGGCCGGGGCTGACGGGAGAGAGTGGCCGGGGCTGGTGGGAGAGTGGCCGGGGCTGATGGGAGAGAGTGGCCGGGGCTGATGGGAGAGTGGCCGGGCTGGTGGGAGAGTGGCCGGGGCTGATGGGAGAGTGGCCGGGCTGGTGGGAGAGTGGCCGGGGCTACTGGGAGAGTGGCCGGGCTGGTGGGAGAGTGGCCGGGGCTGATGGGAGAGTGGCCGGGGCTGATGGGAGAGTGGCCGGGGCTGGTGGGAGAGTGGCCGGGGCTGGTGGGAGAGTGGCCGGGGCTGATGGGAGAGTGGCCGGGCTGATGGGAGAGTGGCCGGGGCTGGTGGGAGAGTGGCCGGGGCTGATGGGAGAGTGGCCGGGGCTGATGGGAGAGAGTGGCCGGGCTGGTGGGAGAGTGGCCGGGGCTACTGGGAGAGTGGCCGGGCTGATGGGAGAGTGGCCGGGGCTGGTGGGAGAGTGGCCGGGGCTGATGGGAGAGTGGCCGGGGCTGACGGGAGAGTGGCCGGGCTGGTGGGAGAGTGGCCGGAGCTGGTGGGAGAGTGGCCGGGGCTGATGGGAGAGTGGCCGGGGCTGACGGGAGAGAGTGGCCGGGGCTGGTGGGAGAGAGTGGCCGGGGCTGATGGGAGAGAATGGCCGGGGCTGATGGGAGAGTGGCCGGGCTGGTGGGAGAGTGGCCGGGGCTGATGGGAGAGTGGCCGGGCTGGTGGGAGAGTGGCCGGGGCTACTGGGAGAGTGGCCGGGCTGGTGGGAGAGTGGCCGGGGCTGATGGGAGAGTGGCCGGGGCTGGTGGGAGAGTGGCCGGGGCTGGTGGGAGAGTGGCCGGGGCTGGTGGGAGAGTGGCCGGGCTGGTGGGAGAGTGGCCGGGGCTGATGGGAGAGTGGCCGGGGCTGGTGGGAGAGTGGCCGGGGCTACTGGGAGAGTGGCCGGGCTGGTGGGAGAGTGGCCGGGCTGATGGGAGAGTGGCCGGGGCTGGTGGGAGAGTGGCCGGGGCTGATGGGAGAGTGGCCGGGGCTGACGGGAGAGTGGCCGGGGCTGGTGGGAGAGTGGCCGGAGCTGGTGGGAGAGTGGCCGGGCTGATGGGAGAGTGGCCGGGGCTGATGGGAGAGTGGCCGGGGCTGACGGGAGAGAGTGGCCGGGGCTGGTGGGAGAGAGTGGCCGGGGCTGATGGGAGAGAGTGGCCGGGGCTGATGGGAGAGTGGCCGGGCTGGTGGGAGAGTGGCCGGGGCTGATGGGAGAGTGGCCGGGCTGGTGGGAGAGTGGCCGGGGCTACTGGGAGAGTGGCCGGGCTGGTGGGAGAGTGGCCGGGGCTGGTGGGAGAGTGGCCGGGGCTGGTGGGAGAGTGGCCGGGGCTGGTGGGAGAGTGGCCGGGCTGGTGGGAGAGTGGCCGGGGCTGATGGGAGAGTGGCCGGGCTGATGGGAGAGTGGCCGGGGCTGGTGGGAGAGTGGCCGGGGCTGATGGGAGAGTGGCCGGGGCTGATGGGAGAGAGTGGCCGGGCTGGTGGGAGAGTGGCCGGGGCTACTGGGAGAGTGGCCGGGCTGATGGGAGAGTGGCCGGGGCTGGTGGGAGAGTGGCCGGGGCTGATGGGAGAGTGGCCGGGGCTGGACGGGAGAGTGGCCGGGCTGGTGGGAGAGTGGCCGGAGCTGGTGGGAGAGTGGCCGGGCTGATGGGAGAGTGGCCGGGGCTGATGGGAGAGTGGCCGGGGCTGACGGGAGAGAGTGGCCGGGGCTGGTGGGAGAGAGTGGCCGGGGCTGATGGGAGAGTGGCCGGGGCTGACGGGAGAGAGTGGCCGGGGCTGATGGGAGAGTGGCCGGGGCTGACGGGAGAGAGTGGCCGGGGCTGATGGGAGAGAGTGGCCGGGGCTGATGGGAGAGTGGCCGGGCTGGTGGGAGAGTGGCCGGGGCTGATGGGAGAGTGGCCGGGCTGGTGGGGAGAGTGGCCGGGGCTACTGGGAGAGTGGCCGGGCTGGTGGGAGAGTGGCCGGGGCTGATGGGAGAGTGGCCGGGGCTGGTGGGAGAGTGGCCGGGGCTGGTGGGAGAGTGGCCGGGCTGGTGGGAGAGTGGCCGGGCGGCTGGTGGGAGAGTGGCCGGGGGCTGATGGGAGAGTGGCCGGGGCTGATGGGAGAGAGTGGCCGGGGCTGGTGGGAGAGTGGCCGGGCTGATGGGAGAGTGGCCGGGGCTGGTGGGAGAGTGGCCGGGCTGATGGGAGAGTGGCCGGGGCTGGTGGGAGAGTGGCCGGGGATGGTGGGAGAGTGGCCGGGCTGGTGGGAGAGTGGCCGGGGCTGGTGGGAGAGTGGCCGGGGCTGATGGGAGAGTGGCCGGGCTGGTGGGAGAGTGGCCAGGGCTGATGGGAGAGTGGCCGGGGCTGATGGGAGAGTGGCCGGGCTGGTGGGAGAGTGGCCGGGGCTGGTGGGAGAGTGGCCGGGGATGGTGGGAGAGTGGCCAGGGCTGATGGGAGAGTGGCCGGGGCTGGTGGGAGAGTGGCCGGGGCTGGTGGGAGAGTGGCCGGGCTGGTGGGAGAGTGGCCGGGGCTGATGGGAGAGAGTGGCCGGGGCTGATGGGAGAGAGTGGCCGGGGCTGGTGGGAGAGTGGCCGGGGCTGATGGGAGAGAGTGGCCGGGCTGGTGGGAGAGTGGCCGGGGCTGGTGGGAGAGTGGCCGGGGCTGGTGGGAGAGTGGCCGGGGCTGATGGGAGAGAGTGGCCGGGCTGGTGGGAGAGTGGCCGGGGCTGGTGGGAGAGTGGCCGGGGCTGGTGGGAGAGTGGCCGGGGCTACTGGGAGAGTGGCCGGGCTGGTGGGAGAGTGGCCGGGGCTGGTGGGAGAGTGGCCGGGGATGGTGGGAGAGTGGCCGGGCTGGTGGGAGAGTGGCCGGGGCTGATGGGAGAGTGGCCGGGGCTGGTGGGAGAGTGGCCGGGGCTACTGGGAGAGTGGCCGGGCTGGTGGGAGAGTGGCCGGAGCTGGTGGGAGAGTGGCCGGGCTGATGGGAGAGTGGCCGGGGCTGATGGGAGAGTGGCCGGGGCTGACGGGAGAGAGTGGCCGGGGCTGGTGGGAGAGACTGGCCGGGGCTGATGGGAGAGTGGCCGGGGCTGATGGGAGAGTGGCCGGGGCTGATGGGAGAGTGGCCGGGCTGGTGGGAGAGTGGCCGGGGCTGATGGGAGAGTGGCCGGGCTGGTGGGAGAGTGGCCGGGGCTACTGGGAGAGTGGCCGGGCTGGTGGGAGAGTGGCCGGGGCTGATGGGAGAGTGGCCGGGGCTGGTGGGAGAGTGGCCGGGGCTGGTGGGAGAGTGGCCGGGGCTGGTGGGAGAGTGGCCGGGCTGGTGGGAGAGTGGCCGGGGCTGATGGGAGAGTGGCCGGGCTGATGGGAGAGTGGCCGGGGCTGGTGGGAGAGTGGCCGGGGCTGATGGGAGAGTGGCCGGGGCTGATGGGAGAGAGTGGCCGGGCTGGTGGGAGAGTGGCCGGGGCTACTGGGAGAGTGGCCGGGCTGATGGGAGAGTGGCCGGGGCTGGTGGGAGAGTGGCCGGGGCTGATGGGAGAGTGGCCGGGGCTGACGGGAGAGTGGCCGGGCTGGTGGGAGAGTGGCCGGAGCTGGTGGGAGAGTGGCCGGGCTGATGGGAGAGTGGCCGGGGCTGATGGGAGAGTGGCCGGGGCTGACGGGAGAGAGTGGCCGGGGCTGGTGGGAGAGAGTGGCCGGGGCTACTGGGAGAGTGGCCGGGCTGGTGGGAGAGTGGCCGGGGCTGATGGGAGAGTGGCCGGGCTGGTGGGAGAGTGGCCGGGGCTACTGGGAGAGTGGCCGGGCTGGTGGGAGAGTGGCCGGGGCTGATGGGAGAGTGGCCGGGGCTGGTGGGAGAGTGGCCGGGCTGGTGGGAGAGTGGCCGGGGCTGGTGGGAGAGTGGCCGGGGCTGATGGGAGAGTGGCCGGGGCTGGTGGGAGAGAGTGGCCGGGGCTGGTGGGAGAGTGGCCGGGCTGATGGGAGAGTGGCCGGGGCTGGTGGGAGAGTGGCCGGGGCTACTGGGAGAGTGGCCGGGCTGGTGGGAGAGTGGCCGGGGCTGATGGGAGAGTGGCCGGGGCTGGTGGGAGAGTGGCCGGGGCTGGTGGGAGAGTGGCCGGGGCTGATGGGAGAGAGTGGCCGGGGCTGGTGGGAGAGTGGCCGGGCTGATGGGAGAGTGGCCGGGGCTGGTGGGAGAGTGGCCGGGCTGATGGGAGAGTGGCCGGGGCTGGTGGGAGAGTGGCCGGGGATGGTGGGAGAGTGGCCGGGCTGGTGGGAGAGTGGCCGGGGCTGGTGGGAGAGTGGCCGGGGCTGATGGGAGAGTGGCCGGGCTGGTGGGAGAGTGGCCAGGGCTGATGGGAGAGTGGCCGGGGCTGATGGGAGAGTGGCCGGGCTGGTGGGAGAGTGGCCGGGGCTGGTGGGAGAGTGGCCGGGGATGGTGGGAGAGTGGCCAGGGCTGATGGGAGAGTGGCCGGGGCTGGTGGGAGAGTGGCCGGGGCTGGTGGGAGAGTGGCTGGGCTGGTGGGAGAGTGGCCGGGGCTGGTGGGAGAGTGGCCAGGGCTGATGGGAGAGAGTGGCCGGGGCTGGTGGGAGAGTGGCCGGGGCTGGTGGGAGAGTGGCCGGGGCTGATGGGAGAGTGGCCGGGGCTGATGGGAGAGTGGCCGGGGCTGATGGGAGAGAGTGGCCGGGCTGGTGGGAGAGTGGCCGGGGCTGGTGGGAGAGTGGCCGGGGCTACTGGGAGAGTGGCCGGGCTGGTGGGAGAGTGGCCGGGGCTGGTGGGAGAGTGGCCGGGGCTGGTGGGAGAGTGGCCGGGGCTGATGGGAGAGAGTGGCCGGGGCTGATGGGAGAGTGGCCGGGCTGGTGGGAGAGTGGCCGGGGCTGATGGGAGAGTGGCCGGGCTGGTGGGAGAGTGGCCGGGGCTACTGGGAGAGTGGCCGGGCTGGTGGGAGAGTGGCCGGGGCTGATGGGAGAGTGGCCGGGGCTGGTGGGAGAGTGGCCGGGGCTGGTGGGAGAGTGGCCGGGGCTGGTGGGAGAGTGGCCGGGGCTGATGGGAGAGAGTGGCCGGGGCTGGTGGGAGAGTGGCCGGGCTGATGGGAGAGTGGCCGGGGCTGGTGGGAGAGTGGCCGGGCTGATGGGAGAGTGGCCGGGGCTGGTGGGAGAGTGGCCGGGGATGGTGGGAGAGTGGCCGGGCTGGTGGGAGAGTGGCCGGGGCTGGTGGGAGAGTGGCCGGGGCTGATGGGAGAGTGGCCGGGCTGGTGGGAGAGTGGCCAGGGCTGATGGGAGAGTGGCCGGGGCTGATGGGAGAGTGGCCAGGGCTGATGGGAGAGAGTGGCCGGGGCTGATGGGAGAGTGGCCGGGCTGGTGGGAGAGTGGCCGGGGCTGATGGGAGAGAGTGGCCGGGGCTGATGGGAGAGTGGCCGGGCTGGTGGGAGAGTGGCCGGGGCTGATGGGAGAGTGGCCGGGGCTGATGGGAGAGTGGCCGGGCTGGTGGGAGAGTGGCCGGGGCTGGTGGGAGAGTGGCCGGGGATGGTGGGAGAGTGGCCGGGCTGGTGGGAGAGTGGCCGGGGCTGGTGGGAGAGTGGC